>NC_056725.1:320888644-321081144 GCF_019279795.1 Protopterus annectens
TATATATATATATATATAAACACAGTACAAGTCTGAGTCCCTTATAGTCAAAGACAAACTCAATGGATCACTTAAATCAGTTCCATCAGACACAGAAAACATATTGCACTCCATTAAGATATTAAGAAAACACCAGCACATTCTGTTTAATTTTCCATCTACAAACTCTGCTGTTTACCTTCTTATAACATGTATGTTTAGTTGCTTTCACTGCACTTAGGCATTATAATTAGTAATGGTAGACTTTGGTTGGTGATGGTTAATTTTACAGAGAGGGGTGATATGACCTTGATTTCTATTTCTTCTCATCTTTCTGAGATACAGAGAAAAGTTAAATCTTAAGCACTATATAAGCACATTTTAACTTTTGGAGATGATCATACATTTAAATTTAGAGTTTTACACTACCCTAACAAGAGAGTTGGTGATCTAGCCAATACAACTGAGACAAAGAGTATAAATGGATTCATTTCTTTAGGGCAGATCACCCATTTGGTTTAAGTACAGTGAGGATAGACAGACATATATTACTTAAAAAGTTGATTTTTAATATACTTAGTATTTTTTCATATATTTTTATATATAATATTTGATTATTGTGAGATTGCTGTGTGTTTTATATATTTTTATTGTTTTATATTCTGTCATGTGACTATTGTATAATGTGACTGGCTGTTTTTGACTATTTAAACTGAGTATGTTTTACTGTTTTTATTCACACTGAAGAAGAGTCTGTAAGCCTTGAAAGATTTGTGTATATGAAACTTTTTGTGTACGGTTGGATCACTGGATTTGTTTAGTTTCTTGTTTGCTCCTTCTCTGTAGTCCACTCAGCTGCCTCACAATTTGTTGTTTGGAAGTTACCAAATGTATACACACATATATTGCATAATTAACTTTACCCCTATCCAATAATGCCACTCATTTGTTTTTACTTGATTGACCCTAGCTTTTCCTCCACATAAGGTAGCAAACAAGACTGTTTTATAGGGGTTTATTCAGGAGGGATATGTAAAATATTCAGTTTTTATTATCATGATGTCATGTTAGATTTCTATTAACACAACAATTTTTTTTGTTTGTTTTTTTATGTGTTTTTGTTTCAAATCCCACAGCAGCTGTTTGTCTCCCCTGGTGTGTAATCATCCTCCTGTAAGTTTTTGCATTCAAGTAATCCAAACCACCCATCAGGTCAAGCAGGTCTCTGCCGCCCATATCAAGCAGTGGAAATGTCAAACTTCTCTCTTCAGCACTGGGCACCCACAAACACCTGTCCTGCAACCAAAGAGACTAAACACTAATTAATCCACACCACCCATTAGGTCAAGCAGGTCTCTGCCCCCATATCAAACAGTGGAAATTTCAAACTTATCTCTTGAGTACTGGGCACCCACAAACACCCGTCCTGCAACCAAAGAGACTAAACACTAATTAATCCAAACCACCCATCAGGTCAAGCAGGTCTCTGCCCCCCATATCATGCAGTGGAAATTTCAAACTTCTCTCTTGAGCACTGGGCACCTAAAAACACCTGTCCTACAACTTAAGAGACTAAACACTAATTAATCCAAACCACCCATCAGGTCAAGCAGGTCTCTGCCCCCCATATCAAGCAGTGAAAATGTCAAACTTCTCTGTTGAGCACTGGGCACCCACAAACACCTGTCCTGCAACTAAAGAGACTAAACACTAATGTACATATGTAACTTCCAAGTGTCTAGACAGTAAAATACCTTACCTGCATTAACTTAAACAAATGTTAGTGAGTGTATTAGTACATTCTGCTGTAAAGTTCCTTGATCAAACCACTGTACTGATGAGTACATCACCAGGAAAAAACACCTGCATAATACTCTCCAGTTAGTGCCCCCCCAAACTAAAGTCTATTTTCTTTTGAGAAATACTCAAATCTATAAAATAGCATTTCATTACCTCTCCTGTTTCATCTGTAACTAACCCCAGCTTTAATTTTATATCCTTTTAAGAAAGCCAGAAAATTATACACTATGCCCATAACATAGTCTATAACTTAGTGCAGACATACAGTTTAAATACAGTTAAAACATCAGTTTAAAATTCAGTGTAACATATAACCACACTTGGAGTCAGTGTTAGCCCTGCTGCACTTGGGCTTGCTCCGCTCCCCTCCCTGCCCCCACTACTTCCACTTTATTCTACCCCCTAATCACCTGACCAGTAGTCCAACCCCTAGTTCCCTAACAACTAGCCCAACCCACTCATCCTACCTCCCCCCACCCTCCAATCCAATTACATCCCACACTGATCCTACTCCCAACAACACATTCCCAGACAACACACCTCCACCCTCACACACAACCAACCAGGAATCCTAGTTGTACTACTCACTCAAAGTAGCATCATGTTACCCACACTCACATCCCTATCACTAGCTCTACTATCGCTAACGTTCCTAATTTCCTTACAAACAGACCTACCACTGCACAACTACTCCTATCATACTACCCACACTAGCCCACTCTCTCAAACCCACTCACACTTCTACATCTGCCCCACAATCATAAATCTTACAAGTACATATTACTCACTAACAAACATGACACCATCTCACCACACTAAGAAAAATACACATAGACCAAGCTCACAAACAATTAATATTAAAAAGCACATACTGACACGCCTATAAACTCTGCTAACCTCTGGTGACATTCACCCAAATCCAGGTCCCTTCTCAGCCAGACAAACATCTGACCTGCTGATCCTAAATCTCAACATGAGAAGTATTACCAACACACTAACAGACCTACATGTATTCATAGCCCACTACAACCCTGATTTACTCGCCATTACAGAGACCTGGCTTAAACCCAGTATCCAAGATGAAGACTTTCTCCCCCCAGGGTATAATACACTTAGATCTGAAAGAACAAACAGGAGAGGAGGAGGAGTAGCCATTCTGTTTAATAACACCCTTAACCTCCAGCTCCTGCACACCACACCACCCACTTTTCAAAATGCCGAAGTCCTATTTTCTGTCCTATCCATAAGAAACACCAAAAAGATCAATATAATATGCTGCTACATACCTACAGGCAATTACTCACTCATAATAGAAGACATCCTACACTGGACAAAGGACAATCTACCTCAGGAAACAATCCTACTAGGAGACCTTAACACTGAATGGGCAGCCTGTAACTCCAGCAGCCCCTCTACACATATCAATCTATATGGGTTCTCTCAACTAATTGAAGAACCAACTAGAATAGATAAGAAAACAAAGAAAGAATCCATACTGGACTGGACACTAACCAACTATCCCAAACAAAACTATACAGTAGGCTGTCTCCCAGATGACCTGAGTGATCATCTCCCCACCTTCCTACTCCACAAACACTCCAATCACCACAAACCAGTAGTCTACAAACTCGTACGAGATGACTGTAACCTTACCCCATAATATCTAAATACTGTCCTAAGCCACTGCAACTGGGAGCCACTACGGACACTTGGGTTAGACCAGGCAGTGGACTACTTCAATACTACCTTCTCTAACATCCTTAACAGTCTAGCTCCCAGCCGAAACATCACAGTTAAAGCCAACTACGCACCCTGACTAAGTAGGGACACCAGAGCCTTACTAAAAGCCAGAGATAAAGCCTGGAAAATCTGTAAAGCAAACAAACACCCTAGCTCCAGGCAATACTATCAACAGCTTAGAAACAAGGCCAAGGCTGAATCCAAAATAAACAAACAAAACTATTTTCTTAGCGCCCAAAAGAAATATTCAGATGATCCACAAAAATTCTGGCATGCTATTAACTCCCTACTACAGCCAGGCAAAACCACTACTCCAGCACCCAGCTCTACTAACAATACCCTAGACATAGCTTCTCAATTTAATAACCATTTTACTAAATCCATCTTGGCCCTGTCCAGTCAAATAACCAAAAACAGTGTACCTCAATCACAACCCAACCTATCCCACATCACCCTCTCTTTCAGCCTATCACCAGTGCCCACCTCAACTATCAAAAAACTCCTCCTAAAACTAAAGCCAACCACATTGGCAGCTGATAACATACCTGTTGCATAGCTAAAATGGCTAGTGACTCCCTATTATATCCTGTCTCCATCCTAATCAACCGCTCCATACTAGAATCCTACATACCCAAACTCTGGAAAGTATCTCACATCATTCCTCTCCATAAAAGTGGGATCTCCTATGAATTCTGCAACTACCAACCTATTGCCATCCTTTGCCCCCTATCCAAAATTCTTGAAAAATGCATCCACTTGATGACATTTCTTAACACAAACACTCTACTATCTACCACACAACATGGTTTCTGTCCACATCACAGCACTACCACAGCCCTTCTATCCTTCACTAATTATATAAACCTTCACAGGAATGATAACAAATATGTATCAGTCATTTTCCTAGACCTCTCAAAAGCATTTGATATGGTCTACCACTCCATTCTACTAGACTCACTAACATCATTATCCTTCACCTCGTCTACTATAGCCTGGTTCAGAAGCTGTCTATCTGAAAGGCAATAATCAGTCCAGTGGAAAGGAACTCTGTCTACACAACTTCTAACCACCATAGGAGTCCCACAGGGCTCTATACTGGGCCCACTATTGTTCTCTATTTTCACAAATAACCTCAACAGCTCTACACAACATGCCACACTCCTACAATATGCGGATGATTCAACCCTGATCTGCTCTGCCTCATCTTCCACCACCCTACATACACTCACTCAAGATACCTTTAACTCAGTAGAAAAATGGATATCAGGTATCCAACTAATTCTAAATCCCAAAAAGACTAAACTGCTACTATTTAGCCCTAATAGATAAAAAACCCTCTCCTTTATCAATACATCTAAGGACAGCACCACCATCTCCCCTTCTAACCACACCAAACTTCTGGGCATTAAAATACTACACAGCAGGCTGCATGCAATTAGCAAATGGTGGCCACTAATTGGTGCAGAGGCCATCACATGCTCATGTGCAAATTCCTACAAATGCAGGCTGCAATCTCTGCCAACAAACACAAACACTCTATTGCAGGACTGACAGAGAGAGAGAGACAGAGAGAGAGAGAGACAGAGAAAAGGAAAAAGAAATATTACCAAATTATACAAAGGAAAGGTATGTGACACATATGTATTTACTGGCATGTAGTAGATGTTACTGAAGAATAGTCTACATAATGTGAAACATTCATATGTGGCAGCAGTACTTCTTTAGGCACAGATGTTCTGCTTAACTACTGCTATGGACAATACTGTGTGTACCTGTGGGCAGTGGGACATACCTGTGAAATGTGTAGCTCAGCATTAAATGTCAAAATTCTGATCCATGTTATCTGTGTTCTGTACAGTAGTGTGGCAATGGCTGTTAGGGAGATCAGCACTGACATTATATAAACATGGGTGTGACACAACAACACATGCATGATAGTCATATTAAAGTGTAGCTTAGCATTGGCAACTGCTGTAGCAGTCTAGTATGCTTATCTAGCATCTGTTGCCATATATACACCCCCAGTGTTAGTGTGTGTTCATATGTGACACCTGTTTGTGTTGCAGCAAGGCCCAACAGTTCAGCTGTGAGGTCCAGGGACTTACAACAGTGTGGACCATGTGTGTATATGCCACACACATACGGAGAAATATATATGTGTCAAATATATTCACATCTGTATATGTGCATAGAGCAGGGGGCATATTGCAACTGTTTGTGAAGGGGGGAGATATATATGTTGGTGAAGGTTAGTATGCACATATTTGTAAGTAGGTTTTAGTGTGTGACAAACAAGACAGCATACAGTGCTGGTATATGACATGTGGTGGTTAAACACTGTGGGTAGTTTGTTCAGTTTGCAATGTTGAAGCCAGTAAGGCCTGCTAAAGATACCTGGGCTGTGAACACCTTCAATGCATTTATCCCAAGACTGTGCAATTTTATTACATTACTGTACACCTTACATCCTTTGTATAATTGATATTCTCACTATGAAAGGTGAAATGTATATGTGCTTACATATATATGTATATGTAGACAAATGGATGTGTATATGTATATATATATATATATATATATATATATATATATATATATATATATATAGTTATATATACTCATACACACCTACATCTACTTGTTGCAATAGATTCTCTGTACTGTTGACTGACTGTGATGGTCAATATGTTTGTGAATATGTCAAAGATATTTATCTGGAGATAGCTCAGTGGGAAACTGTTTATGTTATGGTATTATGGGTCCTTGCTTTGATCCTAGCAAAAGCTGTGTATTCTGTTGCTAGACAGAACAAGTGCTATTGTATACAGTGTGATTAAGTCCCTTGGTTTTAACTAGGATGTGTCATTGGAGGCTAATGCACTACATCTATGATTATTGATTGGTACCGATGTTGAATGCAAATCCTTTGTGTACTGTAGTACTAATTGAAGCTCTGGGCCTGTACAGCAAAGTATGGTGTATGTCCACATTGCATGCATCCACTGTTTTGTGTGATCCCTGTATTCATCACAGAGTACATTACTCAAGATTAAGGTTGTGTAAGTACTGACACACAGTACTGTATAGTACACACTGAAAGCTTATCTGGGTTGTCATACCTTTGTGTCCTGTAATTATGGCTGATGTGTGTGTGCGTATGTCTGTAACATGTCCTTTGACATATGTGTGGTAATACATATAACTGCATATCTAGCAACATTCATAGTGTACTACAGCAGTATGTGACCTATATTCCCAATTGTGCACATATTTTGGCCACAAGTTTGGCATTAACAAGTTGTGTGGTATAATAGCAATACATTTACTGGACCTTTCACTGATTGTGATGGATAATATATTTCTTTACACATCAGCTTGATGTATATCTGCTGTGGCTAGGTGGTGCATTGTGTTGCATACAGTGTGCCAGGTACTCTTGTATAGTCTTATATAGTGATTTTATTTTGTTGCTGTGCAGAACATGGTTCATTAGATAGAGAGTGAGCAAGGTACTTTCAAGCTGTTGTGGGGTGAGCAGTGATAAGTGGCAGTTACAGTGTTTCACTCTCGGTTAGCTTATAGGTTGCTATATATGGCAGTTCAGTGATATCTGTACTGTATAATGTTAAATGTGCCATATGACTTGCTCAGACATATTTTTGTATTTATGTCTTCCAGGGATCAAGGCCCACAACAGGAAACCCAGTTACAGTAGTGCTGAAGATGATATCATTACTAGCCGTATGATTCAGCACTACCGTCTCATGTTCTCATGAACCAGCCAGGACCAGCAGGAGCCTACTGCAATGTGGCAAGATGTTGTCTGCAGGGTCAATGAGGTAGACCTGCATAACCGGACTTATGAGCAGGTACGCCACCACTGCAGTGATCTTCTCAGACATGTCCTTAAGCATGCCACTGATGTTCATAGACAACAGCTTGCAACAGGGGGTGGTCTTAATATCCATCCCCCCTCACCAGAGTGGAGGAGCTGATCATGAGCCTGGTGGCACCTGCCCAACAACAACAGCATCAGACATGCACCATGGTGGAGGTTGGAGCCACCCAGCAAGCACACATGGAGCATGCAGGTAACATGGCATATCTGTAGACTACTGTTATCTGTATTGGTAGATCATGCATATGTGAGATGTGGAGTGTGTCATTCAAAGATGTGGAGCCTGTTGTTGTGCAATACTGATCATTTGGAACATAATCTGTAGCCCTGTGAATGTAAACTGTTGTTGTACTGTAAGATTGCAAACACACAGTAGCAATGCCACAGTTGTGGCCACTGACAAACTGTCTCATCTCTATGTAGGTCCCTCTGGGGTGACATCAAGGCTGCGGACAGATGCTAGTGAGTATGTTCTACATTTATTATTGTAAATAAAAAGTGCATGTCATAGTTAAGGTGTAGGCCATGTACGCATGTAACACACCTACCCATAATGCATGCTGTGCATGTTTGGTGTAAGAGCACTCACATCTCACTAATTTGATTAGCTGCCTCAAACACATGCAATACCCAGACCATCTCAAACACATGTGGCTAGACTGTAGTGACCATTGGATAGGCACAGTTGATACTCAATATGCACATAACATACACGTCTATGTCATACACGGAGCATTTTAACATGCTACACATAAAGGATTCCCAAACCCTCTGTAAAGGCACACTCCAGTATCCAAAATCTCATCCACACATTACACATAATATAAATGAGAGGTAGAGGCCTATCCTGGGGCATTTAAACACTCTGCAACACACTACACATTCATGTCAGGGAATGCTCCTTATTGGCTTCCTTACAGACTCACATAACAACTGGTTGTGAAATGGTGAACTTAGTCAAGGTAGTACAGTTCCAGCACAGCATGATTAGTGCTGGTTTATGAAACATTTGTAGCCTTGAGTGACCACCTGATGCTTCATGATGATGGCCTATTGCACTATACCCCATCCAGTTATTGTACCCACAGTACTACACATAGCTGTTATTGCTACACACCATAATGATGTGTGTGTGCACACATATGCACATCTAAACAGTATGCACACCAATCACCATTTGTACAACTGACACATATATGTCTTGTGATGCAATTGAGTGGCTATGTCATATGACACATATTGGGTATGTGTAGTGTTTAAATACGCAGTTGTGTTTTAGCATGCCATGTCATGGATGAGACTGGCATGTGGTCTGTAGTCATGTTCAGGTCTTAAAGTGTGTGTCCTGTTTTCCTCTCACAGGTGGTGAGGTGGGGCTGGTTCAGTACAGCAGGGAACCTGATGTCACTGAGACAGACAGTGATGATGAGGACAGGTGTGTTGAGGCACAGGCAGGTTTGTCAGGGTCTGTTGTTGGGCCACCAATTGACAGTACACAAGTCTCCACCCCATCCATGCACACAGTCCTACTGCCTGTACATCCATCAACACCATTGCCCTTAGTTGAGGGGCAGTGTATGGTTGGGACTGGCCAGGACAGTGTGGTATCTATGGCACATGTATCAGAACACAGCAGCCATAGCCAGATGTCTGGAATGGTACCACATAGGCAGATGCCCAGGGGTTCTCATCGGAGCACCGCTGGTCATCATGCCCCTGTCAGACGTGCCGCACCTCTTTCTACCACACGCATGTTCCAGGCTGTCATGGAGGCACAGACATGAATGGAGTGGTATACCAGGCAGGGGCTAAGGGCACAGAGGCCTCATTACACCTCTGTAAATGACAGTATCTATGACCTAGCAGGTGCCATACATAACTACACTGAGGTCATTGATAGACGTTGGGGTGAGACATTGGATGTCCTCCACAATGTCATGTCCATGTGTCAGGACAGTGCAGGATGGTTGAGACATCAACATGGACATATGCCAGCAACATCACCAGCTGGAGATCAGTGTGGATGTCCAGCAAGTCACAGACACTCCAGTAGTGCCAGTACCAGCCCCAGCAATGTTGGGGGGGCTGTCCATAGACCATCCTAGCAGACCGTGTGCACGTGGCTCTGGCCAGTCCCAGCAGGGACCTGGATCCAGTGGACATATGTCAACCTCTTTGGATAGTACCCAATCTGGATTAGTACCTGATACTGTCTGTAGCACCCCTACCAGGCACAGGTTCCAAATCCTTGGCCAGAGATGGTGATCTGTAAAGCCTGCCAGGTACAGTCTGTAGCTGTCTCACAAATCCCCATATATGGCAGCCACATGGTGGAACTGTGTGCATGCAGACACACACACATAAACCAGACACCTAGGGCAAACACATACCCGCACACATGACATCAACATTGCCCCTTAACAGTACTCATGGCCCTCACACACACATGTCAATTGTATGGCTCAGTGTAGGCCTCTGGCAAACCAACAACACACCCTGTGCATATGATGAAACCTGTCCCACCTCCTGTCATCTGTAACATTGATGCAGGAACAGGCTAACATGGTGCTGATGCACAGGGTGACTTTAATAAAGTATAGCAATGGTTGGATGTGTAGCAAGTTGTCAGCAATAAAGTGTAATGATATCCTTGAAGGTGTAGCTGAGCAGGCATGATGCATTAAAGCTGTAATTAGCAATGTTGTATTGTTTTCACCAGTGTTTATTCCAATTGTGTTTTGTTTGCCCATGTGCCACTTGGCTGATGTGTGTAGTTGTGTCAGCATGCGTTATACAGTGGACAGTAAGTGTGGGGTGTGTGCAACACACATTTGCAGGTGTCCATTTGTGAACATGGTGGAGGTGCACTGTCTGCATGTTCATGCATACTGGACACATGGGCAGGGTGATTTGCCCTGTATTGGCCAGTGTTAACACTCCATAGTTTCTACTGGTGGCCAGTATGCATTGTACTAAACACATTTTGGAACTTGAGTACGCATGTGTGTGTATGACATGGGTTGACACTGTGTTGTGGGTGATATTGTTGTTGCTATCTGTCATTGGTTTGCATTACTAAGATTAACACTGTTCCAGCTGCATAATCCTTTAGTAATTCACACTGTTCACCTACAGGGTTGCATGGACCATGCTATCACAAACACAAGAAATTCTCACTTATACAGTAAAAGTGCATTAGTCTCATGGACCCCTGCCATAAATAAATATATAATAGAAGGTGTGAAATTGTACCAAAAAAAGAGTTACATACCAAGAAGGGATAACCTCTCTGGTCAGTATCATTGGGAAAATACAAGCCCTCATTAAACATACAAGGCAAGCTTCAAAATACAAAATGGCAAGGATTCCAAAGACAAAACTAAAGCTTTCTTTAGTGTTGTTTATAATTTACAGGGGAAATCTCAGATCGGGTCACAGTTAATGTAAATGGTCACAAAGTACACTTATCTGACTGACATTACCAATTTCTTGTCAGACAGTTTGAATGCGGATTTCACCACCCTGCCGTTACACAAGGGCCACATTTCCAGACCTGAAGAATGTAAAACCTGATGATTCACAGAGACTCTAGTTAAAACATCTCTTTACCAAAGTCCAAACCACAGTGGCAATGGTACTGGACAGTGCCCCTGGCTGTGTCATACATAAGCTGACATATGAAGTCATCACTTACCTAAACAGTCTGTCCAGATGCAGCCTCTATACAGGTTACATACTTGTGGAATGACGCATGGTAATGGTGTTCACAGTCCACAAGGGATGAGCTATGTCTTCTTCTTCTTCTCCTTTCGGATGCTCCCATTAGGGGTTGGCACAGTAGTTTATCTGTCTCCATTTCTTCCTGCCCTTTGCATCTTTCACTGTCACACCATCCAGCTGCATGTCCTGTCTCACCACAGCCATAAACCTCATCTTAGCCATTCCTCTTTTCCTGTTACCTGGCGGCTTCATCCTTAGCATCTATTTCACAATATACTCTGCATCCCTCCTCAGCACATGTACAAACCAACTTAATCCTGCCTATCTGGCTTAGTCTACTAACCTTCAAACCTGGGCTGACCCTCTAATATACTTATTCCTAATCCTGTCCACCCTCGTCACACCCAGTGCAAATGTTAACATAAATTGATTAAGGATAGAACTACAACAGATCCTGGAAACTCTCACCCTATAAGCCAGACAAATGTTATCTGGAAGGCTATGGAGCACAGCATTATGAAACTCATTAACAGAGACATTATGAACCTGCAAACACTGCACCATACCCACTTAGGTTCTCTAAAGGCCAGATCATGGCTCCTACACCTAGTAGACTTCAAGCCAGTTAACAAGATTATAGATGAGGGAGGGGAGGTCCACACAGCCAAGCTATAGCTCACCAGCAATTTATACTCATCCCACATTCTGGTATTAAACATAACCTCAACAGACTGACCATAAACGATTGTTAAATGATGGATTGGCAACTGAGGCACAGATGTAGGACACACAGTAACATTTGCAGCCTCAATGTACAATTCTATGCCAGTAACGAGTGTTATTCACCTGCACTCAGTCCTGGGACCACTCCTGTTTGGCATATAGCTTTCTTAGGTACAAGCAAACACAGTAGGGATATGTCTGCCCACGTTTGATGAAAATGCATACTGTGGGCTGCACTTTATTCTCCAGATGACACATACATCCTCCAAAAGGGTATCATAGAGACAGATACCTGGTGTCAAACTCATGCTGTAAATCTATAAGCCAAAGAAAGCATAGTTATCCACTTTTAGAAAACAAAGTATCCCCAGAGTACGACATATGTAGTAGCCCCCAAGATGTGGAACAGGTACTAATGTATACAACGTGCCATGTGTTTAGTCATCTCTCCTTTGATAATCACATTACCAAAGGGTTTTAGAAATCCCTCTGTGGAGCACATAAGCAATAAAGGGTTTGCATGCAGATCCACAGAGGTTGTTGCACACCTATGATGATTAGTCATCTTTGCCAGACTTTGCTTGCTTTGGAACAGGATTCAAATATACCTCAAGCATAAACCCCCACTCACACTCTTCAGTAGAAACCGTGATGAGTGGATGTGAAACAGAAGATGTAGCCCAGGGATCATTGCAGTGGCTAAGCTTGTCACAAGCATACAGAAGTGACCTAAGGTCTGGAAAGCACCAGCACGCTCTGGCAAAGATAACAGATGCTTTCATGGAGAAAGCAGATTACCCACCTATGAAATACTTGAGGTCACATGTATGTATATGGATTTGCCCCACAGCTACCTAACATGTGTAATGCACATACAGTTGTCATTGTGATATGTCATACACTAGAAAAATCAAAACCCACTCTACATTGACCAATGGTGTCACACACCTGGAGCACACACAATCAGCAAGTGCAAGATTCAAACTCCTTCCTAACTACATTATGATACTACAGCAGTACACATTTACACGATGCGCTATACACAGTACTGGCATTTCATCTTTCAACAGGTATATTTGTAGGATGGTGACATCATCAGACTTGACAAAGATGAGTATACCACTTTTAAGGGGTGTGAGTAGTTTCCAAAAAGGTTGCTCCTCGCAGGAGACACACACACAGTTGGCAAGTGCAGGAATCAAACCCCTACCTAACTACATTAAGATACTACAGCGGTACGCATTTACACAACATGTTATACACATTACTGGGATTTCACCTTTCCACAGGTATATTTGTAGGATGGTGACATCATCAGACTTGACAAAGATGAGTATACCACTTTTAAGGGGTGTGAGTAGTCTCCATAAAAGTTGCTCCTCTCCAGGGAAACACACACACTCACAGTTAGCAAGTGCAGGAATCAAACCCCTACCTAACTACATTATGATACTACAGCAGTACGCATTTACACCACGCACTATACACATTATTGGGATTTCAGTTTTCCACAGGTATATTTGTAGGATGGTGACATCATCAGACTTGACAAAGATGAGTATACCACTTTTAAGGTGTGTGAACCGTTTGCTCCTCCCCCAGGGAGACATGCACACTCACACATACTGTTGGCAAGTGCAGGAATCAAACCCCTACTTAACTGCATTATGATACGACAGCAGTATGCATTTACACTATGCACTATGCACATTACTGGGATTTTACTTTTCCACAGGTATATTTGTAGGATGGTAACATCATCAGACTTGACAAAAATGAGCATACCACTTTTAAGGGGTATGAGTAGTCTCCAATAAGGTTGCTCTCTCCCAGGTAGAGACAGACACACACACACACACACACACACACACACACACACACACACACACACACACACACACACACACACACACACAGTTGGCAAGTGTGGGGTTCTTAATCCAAACTAAGTACGTCTTTACACTTCAGCAAGCAATATGGAGTTACAGGGTGCAATACAGAACATTACTTGCTGACAGTTTTCCCAAAGGTTTTTTTTCACATTTGCTAAACTCAGCAGGCTTATCATACTAGGTGTATTGAGTGTATTGTATGCATAGGCCATGACCATATCATATATGGGTTGATGCACCACATGCTGGCACATACAGGGTTAAACCGGTGGCGAAGCTCTGTCAACCCAATACTGGACAATACAGTCAAGAGGAGTAGGGTCATACAACCACAACACTAACAGTCTCACATAAACCTACAATATAAGCACCCGCAAAACACACACATAAATACACATTACCATACTCGGAGAATAGAAATATTAATCTGAAAAAGCGAGAGTGTCCTCCTAAGCAGACAAGCAAGAAACATGCACCTCCAAGCACACACCAGAAAACACATAATACACCAAAGCAGTGTGCCTCACAACAGGCCCTAAGGCAAAACAACATACCCAACACACTAGTAATAGGTGACTCCATAGTCAGGCACACAGATGTTCCACTCACTCGGCTGGACAAGGGGAAGGTTACTGTCAGTTGTCTGTCAGGTGCTATGATCCGCCACATAACACAAGCACTTACATCACTCCAGAACAGGTACATATATGACGTGTTCTTTGCACATGTCAGTGTGAAAGATCTGAGACATACCTCCCAGGACAACATGACAAGAGATATATAGTAGCTCTATGATCATGTAGCCCAGGCTGGTATGACCCTGACCTTGAGAAGCATTTTACTTTCACCTGCATGATACTGCAATATAACAGAAAGATGATAAACTTCAACAATTGGCTGAGCTTCTGGTGTCATTCAAAGGGCAACCAGTCTCTGTCTGCCTGTGATGACATGATAGGCAAGCCTCGTTGCTTCACTACAGATGGTTAGCACCTGTCGCCCCTATGCTTTTGAATACTGGCCAAGGCTGTTGCTGTCCCCATATTACCTTTATTAGGCAAGGCTCAAAGGTTCATAGGTTCATAGGTAGGTACTAGGCTATCGGCCCTGGGGCCTATACAAGCCCAGCCAAAAAGGTACCCTGGCTTTTGCCAACCAAGAAATGTATTTTCCTGTGCCACTGTTGAGCAGAGACAGAAGTGATCCCTGGGGTGAATTTCCTATTTCCCATCCAATCATCAAGATTTTTCTTGAAGAGTGCTAATGAGGAGCTTTGTTTGATATAGATAGGTAGTTTATTCCGGAGTATGAGAAGTCTCTGGGACAGGAATCTATCCCTCCGGCATGTTCTGTTTATTGTGGTGACAAGGTTTAGGTCCCTAGAGAGTGTAGCTCGGAGGGATTGGGATTTCTTTAAGTGGAGCATGTCCAACAGCTCTGGGTTTGACATAGCTTTGTATGTTAGGCAGAGATCACCTCTGAGTAGGTGATATGCGACGGAGTAAAGCTGGAGTTTTTTGAGATGGTCTGTGTAGGGCTTGTGTTTAAGGCTGATAATCCTCTTTGTGAGGTGTTTCTGCGGCCTTTCCAATTGTTGTAGATGTCTTGTGAGGTACATACCAAAAGGGGCGTTGTACTCTATAATGGATCTAATGAGTGATGAGTAGAGAGGAACAATGACCTCTTTTTTTCTGCATGAGAAACCTTTTGTGATGAGGTGTGCCACGTAGAAGGATTTCCTGACTACTGTGGCGATGTGATTATCAAAGGAGAGACTACTGTCAACCTGTGTCCCAAGGTCTCTTATCACACTTTCAGTGTTAAGTATACTACCGCCTATGTTGTAGTTCATGGGTACAGAGTTTTTACCAAAGGGGATGATAATGCACTTTTTGGCATTGAGCTTGAGGCCATGGCTTTGACAACAGGCATCTATCTCAGTGAGGCCCTTTTGTAGGATGTCCACATCGTTAGTAATTTCAATTATGGCTCCTAGTTTGCAGTCATCTGCAAACTTCATTAGCCAAAGACCTTCTGTGTTAGCCTGTACTTCAGGGAAGTAGATACTAAACAGGACAGGACCCAGGACTGAACCATGTGGTACTCCACTTGTCACTGGTCTGAAGTCGGATTTGGAGTCTGCTACTTTCACAGTGTGGGTTCTGTCAGTGAGCCAGTTGGCAACCCATCTTGTGACATAGAGATTTATACCTAGTTTAGTGAGTTTATCTATAATTCCAGAGTGGGGGATGGTGTCAAAAGCCTTGGCAAGATCTAGATAGGCTGTGTGAACCACCTTACCCTTGTCTAGAGCTTTGGTGACTGCTTCAAAGAAGTCTATCAGGTTTAGGAGACATGATCTGCCTTTTACAAACCCAAACTGGTTGGGGTCCAGAGTTTGGAGATTACCAATGTCTTTGTTTATAAGTTCCATGATGATACGTTGCATGGCCTTGCAGACCAGGCTCATCAGGCTAATGGGGCGCTAGTTCCCAGGGTCCGTGGTGCTCCCCCCTTGTGTAGTGGGATATCCGTCACTGTGCGCCATTCAGCAGGCACAAAGCCAGAGGTGAGGCTATGATTGAACATGGTACTTAGGTGTGGTGCCAGTTCATTCTGTAGTTCGTGTAGAATGCAGCCTGGGATGTTGTCTGGTCCCATGTATGCTGTGTTCCTGGCTTTGGAGAGTGTGTTTTTACCTATGCAGCTGTGATTACAGGAACTTTGCATTCTTCCAGTATAGAGATGGGCTCTTTTATGGGTGAGAGGGGGGGTAAAGTTAGCACTGAATCTATCTGCCAGGATGTTGGCAATAACAGTTGGGTCTGTATATTTAGTGCCATTGCACTGTAACTCAGAGCAGATCTGAGTGTTGCCATGGAGATTCTTGACATAACTATAGAATGCTTTGTGGTTGTCTTTAGAATCAGTGGCGATTTTGTTTTCATAACTAGCTTTGGAGGATTTAATCAGGGATCGCAGCTTTTTACTGAGGCTGACCAGAGAGCTCCTCCACTCATGGGATTTTACTCTCTTTTGCAACAGTTTCTTCCTCCTGTTGTACAGTTTGTTTATGGCAGGGGACCACCAGATTGGCTTCCTTTTTTGGAGGATAGCATCTTGGTTCTGTTTGGGATAGCACGATCCATGCACTCATGTAAGTGCATATAAAGTGCAATTGTGTAGGATTCAGTAGTCGCAACTGTATTGTCCATCTGCATGGGTGTCATGAAGTTTACCACTTCTGTCTTAAGAAGCATGAAGTTGGCCTTGGAGAAATTTTTTAACATGGTTTCCTTAATGGGGGGAGGGGGCAGAATGTGGATATGTAAGGTAATTAGCTTATGGTCGGATCGGACCAATGAGGTGCTGACTTCAGGTGTGGAACACTGGTCACTCAGGACAAACCAAACCCCGTAACCAACACAAATAACCACAAAGTGAGGCAAATGCTATTCATTGCCAGAAGTCTCAGCCTCCAAATGCACACACTCGAGGCACTTCTCAGTATGGAAAATATTGATATCTGTGCAGTAACAGAAACCTAGTTCAAGGCTCCAGAGAGCACACCAGCACTACCAGGATACGACTCATTCCACACCTTCCAGCATCAGAACCTGGATCATAGCACATAGGGTGTGGATGTATCCATATTCATCAAGAATACCTGCACCTCTCTCTACATCCTCTCTACATGATATGTACCCATAGAATGTTGCACAGCAATGTTCTTTCCACTCCACAGGGGTGGGGCCACAAAAGACCCTTGGCATTCATGCTCTATGAGCCTGACGAGTCTGATCTGCAAGGCAATGGAGCCAATCATAATGGAAGTCAACAATAAAGACATTGGGAACCTTCACACAGTTCAGCACACCCAGTTTGGCTTTGTCAAATGCAGATTACACCTCCTGAACTGGGTGAATTTCTTTGAGACAGTTATCCAGGCTACAGATGATTGAAAGGAGTGCCACACAGCCTACCTATACCTCACTAAGGCCATTGATACCATTCCCCAGTCAGGTATCATAGATGAACTCACCAACCTGGGCATAAGTCCATACATCACAAGATGGATTGCAAACTGGCTCACAGATAGATCCCACAAATTAAGGGTTGCTTGCTACATGTCGGACTCTAAACTGGTAACAACTGGTGTCCCCCAGGGTTCAGTCCTGGGGCCCCTTCTGTTTGGTATAGACTTCTCAAAAGTACATGCCAGCACAGGAGGGTTGTGGTTGACTAAGTTTGCTGGGAACTGTAAAGTGCTTGCCATAATGGATTCCCCGGATGACACAAATATTCTCCAGAAGGGACTCTATGAGACAGATGTGTGGTGTCAGAATCATGGCCTCAAGCTCAATGTGAAAGAATGCACAGTAATCCCCTTTGGGGAAAACAAAGTACCCACAAACTACCACATAGGTGTTACCCCTTAAAACTGACAAGGTAATAAGGAATCTGGGGACACAAGTAGATAGTCATCTTTCCTTTGACAACCATGTTGCCAAAGTGATTGGGAAATCCTATGTAGCCCACCTAATCAACAAAGGGTTTGCATCAGGATCAAAAGAGGTAGTGGTGGCCCTCTACTCTTAAGTCATCAGACCCATCATTGAGTACAATGCACCATTTTGGATGTACTCGACTAAGCATATCCAGCAGCTGGAGAGACCACAGAGGTACCTCATCAAGAGGATTACTGGCCTCAAACAGTTGTGTTATGCAACACAACTGGTAAAACTAAATATGTTCTCGATTGCGTACCGCCTACTCAGAGGCACACTCTGCCTAACATACAGAGCCATGTCCAACACATAACTGTTGAACATGCTCCATCTAAGGATAACAAAATTGAGTTGCACTACACACTCCAGGGATATGAACCTCATCACAACAATGAATACAACATGCTGGTGGGATAGAGTACCATCCCAGACACTTACCTTACTGTGGAACAGAGTCACAATGTACATCAGACAGAGCCCCTCGCTGACACTCTTCAATAGGAACCTTGATGAGTGGATGGAAAATAGACAATTCATGGCAGGCATCACATCAGCAGCCCCACTAGAAAGGAGCTTAGGGTACTAACTATTAGAACTAGGGCTTAGGAGACTAACCAATGGGGTGGTGAAAGCTGCACAACTTGCCTAGGCTAATATATGCCTTTGTGAAGATAGTCTACTACATACCTATGAACCTATGTGACAGTTACATGTCCACAGATAGTAGATGTGTACTTCATTGTACAGTCATGTTGTACAGCAGGCACATGTACCACATACACTGTAATACTTACAGATACTGGCGGCTGCTATTTACAGTGGGTGAGATGTGCACCTCATGTCTTTTGTACCATTGGGATGTGTGCTGGGTGGGAAAGTCCTGGATGACTCCCTGTCATGTTCACCCTCTTACACACATCTCTGCCCATCCATCATTGGCTTATTATACTGTGCTCCCTCTACATATATATATAGGTACACAGGTAGGTAGTAGGCTATCTGCCTGAAGGCATATATTAGTATGGCCAGAGTGTACAGCTATCACCACACATGAGGTTAGTTCCCTATGCCTTTGTGTAGTAGAACTGATGAAGTGATCCATGGTGTACAGTTCAGTTTCACATAAACTCATCAAGGCTCCTCTGGAAGAGTGTTAGTGAGTGACTCAGCTTAATGTAGGTTGGGAGCCTGTTCCAAAGCAAGGGAAGTCTGTGAGTTAGTAATGTATCCCTCCAACATGTTCTATTTATTGTTGTGATGATGATATCCCTAGAGCATGTGGCACAGTGAGCTTGGGTTTACTTCAGATAGAGCATGTAATCAGTTCTGCATTGGACATGGACCTGTCTGTTGGTCATATATTGCCTGAGTAGACAGTATGCAACAGACTACAGATTGAGTTACTTCAGTCTTGTTGCATGGGGCAACTGTTTGAGGCCAGTAATCCTCTTGTTGAGGTACTTCAGTGGTCTTTCCAGCTGCTGAAGGTGCCTAGTCAGATTAATCGCAAGTGTGCCATGGTACTCTCTGATGGGTCTGATGACTGATGAGTAGAGGGAACCTCCTTTGATCTACATGCAAAGACTTTGGCAATTTGTGGGAACACATACCATGATTTTCTAACCATTTTGTGAATGTGTTTCTGGAAGTAGAGATGACTATCCACATGTCCATAGATCCCTTATTATTACCTCCATATTTAGGGTGTTGGCACCTATGTGGTATTTGTATGACTGTAGTTCAAGGCCATAATTTTGACATCACATCTGCCTGACTGAGACCCTTTTTAAGGATGTCTCTGTTGTCCCAAACATCGATTATGACAACCTTTTTGCAGTCATCCACAAACTTTGCTAACCATAGCCCTTGTGTGTTTGACTGTATTTCTGAAAAGTATATACCAGACAGGAGGGGTCACAGGACTGAGCCATGGGGGACAGCAGTTGTTACCAGCTTACAGTCCAACAGGGAGACCACAATTCTTACCTTGTGGGATCTATCTGTGCCCCAGTTGGCAATCCATCAGATGACATACGTGTTTATGCACAGGTTGTTGATTTTGTGGATATGACGTGTGTGGCATGTTGGAAAAGGGCTTTTCAAGGTCTATGTAGGCCATGTGGAGCTCATTTCATTGATGCATGTCCTGGGTAACTGCCTTGAAAACTATCTAGCAGGTTTAGGGACCATGATCTTCCCCTGACTAAACCAAAATGGGTAGGGTTGGGTGTTTGTAGGCTCCCAATAGCTCTGTTTATGAGTTCCATGATGATGGACTCCATGGCCTTGCAGATCAGGCTTATTAGGCTTATAAGACAATAGTTCCCATGTTCTGTTGTGCACCTACACTTGTGGAGTGTGCCAAACATTGCTGTAACCCATTCAACAGTTTCATATCCTGTACAGAGGGTGAGTCTCAACAGACTGTTCAGGTGCAGGGTCTGTTTGTTTTGGAGTTCACATATGACACAGCCAGGGACACCATGTCATCCCATAGACACCATGTTTTTAGGTTTGGATAGAGCTGTTTAACCATTGTATATGTGATTTCTGGCTTTTCACAATCTCCAGGTATGGTAATGGGCCCTTTTGTCAGTGAGAGAGGGGTAAATTTACTGTTCCTTAACCAGTCAGGGCTGCCCAGCAGGAAAATAAAAATCAGTGACAGGGCTCGAACACAGGATACTGTGCACTATAGTCACAGTACTGAACCACTAAGTTCCTAACTGTAGCCCTTTCCAAACTCCTACTTACTAAGGGCCCAAAGCATCCTTTATTAGTGTTACGTCCTGCATCCTCCACACTATTTCTGTCTCCTACTATTTTCCTTCTTTCTCTCCCTCCTGACCTGGACACCTGTGAATCTACCTACTGGCCACTAGGTGGCATCCTCTAACCTTCTGTTGGCTCCCTTTTCTCCTGCTCTGTAACTCCCCTGTACCTCCCTTCTTGTTCCTGAACCTCCTAGTCCACAACCACTCTTCTTTCTCCCCTTGGCCCCTGACAAATCTCCCTTCATACCCTTATTAGCTACTAAAGAGCTGTACACTCACCCCCTGATATAGTTCCACTGAACTTGTTTCTTTCTTATCTGCACAACCTTACCTACTGGTTCTCCTTCTTTCCTGATTGTTTTCCTGTGCACTACTACTCCTTTGTGTCTACCGCTTCGCCTCTTGACTCCGCTCCCCTCCCTGCCCCCAAATCCCACCCGCCCCTGCAACCTCTACATTTATCTCTAACTAAACACCCCCCCATCTCTCACAGCCACTCACCACAACTTCCTGTTCCCACCTCTTTCATACTTAGTCCCCTCCCATCTCTTCCAACCTATTTTGTGTGGCCTCATCCTGTTACATCACTCACTTAGAACCAACTAAACATGTCTATCCTATATCACCACACCCTACTACTAATTCTCATCACTACCCTAACAACCACCTATCTCTCTACCTCCTATGAACACAGCTTATCCACATCTCTCACTATCCCACACAAATATACCCTAACTACTCCCCCACCTACTTGCAGTAATAATTTCAATGTCATCTATAACACCTCGTATCTACTACCTAAATACCACCGTCTCTCTCACACCAAATACTCCATCTATCACTCCAAAAAGCATGATATTTACCAGGTCAAACCATCACAATACTACAACCTATTATTAATTAGCTCACTTACTCATGGAGACATACACCCCAACCCAGGCCCTAAACTATCTCCATTTTCAACCAACTGCAAAATAGCAAATCCAAAGCTAACTCCACCTACTAAATCTCCTAAATCACTCTCTATAGCCCAACTTAATATACGTAGCATCTGCAACAAAATATCACATATTCATGCGCTACTAGAAGTCCAACAGTTCGACATTCTCTGTCTAACTGAAACATGGCTCAAACCAACAACAAAAGACAATGAAATTGTTCCCCCTGGATATAACATCCTGAGACAAGACCGCTTAAGCAAAAAAGGTGGCGGAGTAGCTATACTCTATAAAATAGGTCTACAATTAAGCATAACAAATCATACCCTTTTAACTAACACACATGCAGAACTAATTATCTCAAAACTTCAAATCAGTCCTCACAAAACCATAAATATTATCTGTACCTATATTCCCCCAGGCAATAACACAACAATATTAGAAAACCTACTAAACTGGCTTTCTTTGAATCTCCACCAAGAAACAATACTCTTAGAAGACCTAAATATTGATTGGAACTTATGTGAACATAATAATCCACCTACTTTTATTAATCTGCATGGCTTCACTCAACACATAAACATCCCTACAAGAACAAACAAACAGAGTAACAAAGAAGCTGTACTTGATTGGATCTTAACAAATAGTCCACAACTAAAATATACAACAGGTACTCTTCCAGATGACCTCGGTGATCACTCCCTAACCTATATCATCAGGCATAAAACCAGTTTATCTATCCCAGCTCAAGTTCGAATAACCCGTTGCAAAAAGAATTTTGACCCTGCCCATTTTCACAATGAACTTATGCAAGTTAACTGGTCACCTCTCAAATCCCTCCCAATAGATGAAGCTGTTAATCACTTCAATAATACCTTTCTCACCATCCTTGAACATCATGCTCCCTTGCGTTCCATTCGTATGAAAGCTAAGACAGCACAATGGCTCTCCAACAAAACTAGGCAACTAATGCTTAATAGAAACAAAGCTTGGAAAAAATGGCATACAACTAAAGATTTAACTGATCATCTCTCTTTTAAACAAAAAAGAAATATGACAAAACAAGCCATACTTCATGATAAAAGAAACTATTACACTCAATTACAACAATCTTCCCTCCACCGACCACATAAATTTTGGACCGCTATTAATACTCTTATCCCCTGGCAAAGCTGCCACTCCAAACCCATCAGACTCCAACACCAACTCCCCCACAGATATAGCTAATGCCTTTAACACCTTCTTTACTTCAGCCATCCAAAAGCTAGCAAACCAACAAAGCCCTGATACCTCTAAACTATCTATGCCTAGCCCTACTCCCCCATTTCACATCCAACCCATACCTACCTCCTACATTTTGTCCCTACTTCAAAAACTCAAGCCAACAACCCCTTCAGCCAACAAATTACCTGCAGAATATCTCCAACTAAGTGCCAAAGCAATAGCTTATCCCATCTCTCTATTAATTAATAGGACTATAAAAGAATACACTATCCCTTCAGCCTGGAAAATCTCACACATTATCCCACTCTTCAAAGGAGGTGACTCTTTGGAATATTCTAATTTTCGCCCTATAGCGCTACTATCTCCTATTGCAAAAATAATGGAGAAATGTGTACACAAACAGTTACTAAACCACCTGTTAACCAACAATCTCCTAGCTAGCTGTCAACATGGGTTTTGCCCATTCCATAGTACAACCACCGCCCTACTATCCTTCATCGACTCTATCAACATAAATCGCAACAAGAACACTCCTTCCTCTGCTTTCTTCAGACCTGTCAAAAGCCTTTGACATGGTTAATCATCAACTCCTCCTACACCGCTTAAAGTCCCTCTCTTGACAGCCAGGCCTTAAGTTGGTTTTCATCCTATCTTGAAAATCGCAAACAGGCAGTTCTCTGGGATAACCATCTCTCTGACCTTCTCCCCACCTCCATAGGAGTCCCTCAAGGGTCCATCCTAGGTCCTCTTCTGTTTTCCATTTTTATAAATGATCTGCATCTAGCCACTCCTCTATCCACTTGTATTCAATATGCTGATGACACAACCATCATTTGCTCCGCCAAAACCCAGACTGAACTTCACTTGCTAACACAAAACACCTTCACCACCATCGAACAATGGTTCTCAAACCACTGCCTCCTCCTAAACCACAAGAAAACCAAACTCCTGATTTTTCCACCCACTCACCTATCTCCCCCTATTGACTTCACACTCACATCTAACAATGGCACACTTATTGCTCCAGACCAAACAACGAAACTATTGGGTATTACTATCGACAACCAACTAAAATTTGACTTTCATATAAACTCCACCATAAAATCAACTAACAGGAAACTTGGATCTCTATATAGAATCAAATCTTTTTTAACACCTGAAGCTAGAACTATAATAGCTAGAACCCACTTAATCTCTACCCTATTATATGCTTCTGCTATATACACTAACCTTTCAACGTACAACCTCAAGAAACTAACCATATCATACAACAACATAGCCAGATTTGCCACTGCCTCTCCATATAAAACTCACCACTGTTTGAATCTTTTAAAACTAGGTTGGCTGGAATTACCCCACCTCATACAATACTATCAACTCACTATTGCACATAAAGTCCTTTATCACCCTGTAAACACACCAATGCTCTCTACACTTATAACACCCTATCACAATATGAGTCATCTCCGTTCCTTCAACAAAACACTGATAAAAACTTCTAAATCAAACAATGTAGCAGGAGACTCCATATTCTCCAACTCAGTTGGCAAAATTTGGAATCAACTTCCACCAGACCTCACAACACTGACTTCTACTCCACTATTTAAATCCAATCTAAGACTCTACCTAAACAACCACAGGCTATGTTCCTGCAACGACCCTGGGTAACCTTTCTCACTCACCTTGCTTCCCTCCTTTACTCTTCACCTGGCCTTCTTCATCACTTCTCTAGCTTACTTAGATTTCCCTCCTATTAATCCATCTCTATCCCTCTTTATTTTTTTATATTTCTTAACCTAAATACTTATGTCTTTGAATAACATACCTTAACCTAGCATTTTTATCTAA
Source organism: Protopterus annectens (assembly GCF_019279795.1). Classification (NCBI taxonomy): domain Eukaryota; kingdom Metazoa; phylum Chordata; order Ceratodontiformes; family Protopteridae; genus Protopterus; species Protopterus annectens. The sequence goes on from NC_056725.1 coordinate 320,913,689, forward strand.
CCTAAACTTCTGCTCTGCCTCACATGGAAATCAGATTTTCATATAGCCTGTATTTAACCTATGACATTATGTTTATTTTTATTATTTCTATTGTATTACTTTTTGTATATTTTTAACTTGTTAAGTAGTTGTTAGTGGAGCTTTTCTCCTCGGGCCTCCACTGAAAATGGACTTGTATCCAGTTGGACTAGCCCGGTTAACAGATGTAAAATAAATAAATAAAAATAAATAAATATGTATGAACATGTCTGACAAGATGTTGGCAATGTCAGTAATGTACATGTATTTATTTACACTTTGCACTGATTCAGAACATATATGTGTTTACATTGATATTTATGACATAGCTAAAGAAAGCTTCATGGTTCTCTATGGACTCTTTGGCGATATTTTTGCCAGAACATGGCTTGGATAATGTCAGGAGTGCTCATTGTTTCTTGATGATACTGATCGGAGATTTATTGATTTTCTTTGGATTTTCACTTTCTTTGAACAACTTAAGTACTTGTATTACATAGTTTGATTATGAGAGGGGTCCAATATATTATATGGGTCTGTTTTCATATCACTGTGTGCGTAAGGCAGGATTGATGAATAGTGACATGTGTCTGGAGTAAGAATTGTAACTGCCAGATATGTGTGGCCCACTGCTGTACTCAGACATGGCCTAAGTGTGTGAGCATGCTCAGTATGACCTTTCAGTATTTGTTGACTGAAAGTTGCTTCGTTTGTTTGTGTGTGATCATGCCCAGTATGACCTTTCAGTATGAAGTTGACTGAAATTTGCTTCGTTTGTTTAAGTGTATGAGCATGCCCACTATGGGCATATATATATACTATATATGTGTGTGTGTGAAAATTCAATTTGGTTTTTAATTCAGGGCTCACCTTTGTGTTGTACACCAACAGGAAGCACGCTGTGCCTGCAGGGCTTCCATGAGTCAGTTTTCATAGACTTATCAACATTTCTACATACAGGGGGGACAGCTATTATTTGTACATTTCTACCCGGGGGGGCACACCTGATTGTTATTGTGGGTGTACATATGATGAGGGGTATACCTGACACTTATACACATTAGCTAGGCCTGCACTGCTATGTCAGGTACTAGATTTCAGTCTGTACTGTTGCCTATCATAGTGGCTTGAGGCATACCACTGTACTACAGACCTTAGCTTCCAATTACATACATATTAGTTTGTGACTTCATAGCCTACCCAACCCACATCACACTGCCTGGCCTGCTGTTATATGTCTGCATAGGCCTGGGGGGAGGTTACTTATATGCCTCTTTAGAGGGCATGATACAGCATTTGTTTGTGTTTGCATTTGTCTACAATTGTCCTGCTGTCTGTGACTGTTAGGTATGTGACCCCCCCCAACTGGTATGTGTGAGTGACTTAAGTTGTATCTGTGCCAGTGAAATGTTGTCATGGCTTAGTGGTTCAGTACTGTGACTATAGTGCACAGTATCCTGTGTTCGAGCCCTGTCACTGATTTTTATTTTCCTGCTGGGCAGCCCTGACTGGTTAAGGAACAGTAAAGCAGGTGTACGCATGTTTACTCGGCTTTGCTCGACTTTGCCCAGCTTTGCCCAACATTGCCCAACGTTGCCCGATGTTGCTCGATGTTGACCGACGTTGCACTGGTTAGCGCGGTGCGCAGCTATGCGCAATTGTATTTAAATATGCTCAGTACTGGTAAAATGTGCTTAGCAGTGCTTTATATTGCTTAAAATAGGGCACTCATGCCTCAGGTGGTGCTGCAGGGCAGCCTATGTCGGATGCACATAGTACATTCCTTACACATGTTTGAAAACAGGTAGTGTCAAGTTAGGCATCCCTTTTACTGTATGAGAGAGGTGTCATTTCCAGGGTTCCTACTGAGTCAATGTATGTGCTATGTGTTGCCTCTTTGCCAAGGCTAGAGCATACTGGGTATGCCTCCTTCTGCCTGCTGGGGCAGGCTCAGGTTGTTCCTCCTCCGAGTCACGCTCTGCCTGTGTAGGCCTTGGCAATGGAGGGGGGCTGTTTGTCCCTGCCCTATGCTGTTCCTGCTGCAGCTGTTTCCACAGGATCATATTGTGTAGCATGGCACATACCATAGCAATTTGGGTACATGTAGTTGGTGAGTACTGCAAGGCTCCACCAGATGTGTCCAGGCACCGGAACAATCCCTTGAGCATCCCAAACACATGCTCAATTATGTTTCTTGTTTGTGCGTGTGCCTCATTATGGAGTTCTTGTTCAGGTGTGTGTGTATTTCTGATGGGTGTCGTCAACCACGGCTCCAGTATGTATCCAGCATACCCCACTAGGTGATCATCAGGGATGTACCCATTGGCAAATCTCTGGTACAGCTGCGTCAGATGCCAGATGTGGGAATTGTGATAGCTTCCAGGGCAGCCAGCACACATGTTCATTATTATGCCCTGGGCATTGCACACGACCTGGCAGTTGATGGAGGGGAAGCCCTTGTGGTTGATGTAGACCCTACCTCGCTCACTGGGTGGTGCTTTGATGCATATGTGCGTGCAGTCTATTGCACCCACTACCTTAGGGTATTCTGCTATTTGGTGGAAAAGAAACATATTGCTGGCCAATGCCTCATGGGAATTGGGGAAATATAAGTGGTCACCAACATGTGCTGACATGGCATCCAGGAATTGGTGGAGTACCCTGGATGCTGATGCCTGTGAAATCCCCATCATATCACCAGTTGGTCTTTGAAGGTACCTGTAGCTAATATTCTTAGGCCAACACATACCTTGGTATCCACTGGGATGGGTTCCCCTCTGTTGGTTCTGTGTGTGAGGCGTGGCCGGCACAGCTCAACAATTTGCTGTAGGAGGTCTCTGTCCACCCTATAGCGCTCCACTATCTACAGCTCATGTAGCCCCTGGTAGGTTACCCTGGGTCTGTACACTCTTCTCCGTCTCCTCACTTTGGGTTGCTCTGCAGCATTCACAACATCACCACCCTCAGCACCTTGCACATGTTGGTTTATGATAGCAAGAGCAGCCCCTAACATTTTGTCTGACTTAAGCTTTTTAAGCTTTCCCTCTTTGTATACTGCAGTGTTGCAGAGTTCTTGGGAAAAACAGGGGGGAATACTGTTTGCAGTTTAAAGTGCTGGGCTGGGCTGGGCTATTCTGCTGCCTGTGTAATTGGCTGATTCTGATATATTTCACTGGGCAGCTCTGCTAGTTCTCCTTGGTTAACTTCCTACTACTTTTTTCCTACCTTTTGCCTTTCTGTTTCTGCCCGGGGGGAAGCGCCGTGCAAACAAGCGCAAATGCACGCACACACAAACACATGTTGTGTGCATGTTTGCAAGGAATTTCCTATCTTTTAACATTGTGCACCTTTGGTTTGAGGTTTTCAAATAGGACAACTGTAGGCATGCCTCTTGCAGTCCTGAGCAAATCAAAGCAAACATATGCTACTGTGCTCCAATTAGCTTACAGCCTGTCTGAAAACCCCCTCATGATGTCACCTATATTCTACTCTACTACTCACCTACTAATACTCTTACACTCTTGGGACATGGCTCACATGCTGGAGAAAATTGGGATTCACTATCCTTATCCTCATTTGCATAGGATTACCTACTAATGCATGGTTACATCTCTCACACTGAGCCCCCCCCCCCCTTAGCAACCAATACTCAGTGGCCATGTTGTCTTCAGCCTGCAATTCACCTGCAATGCAGAATAAGCTTTTTAGTGAAAATGCCTATTTTTGGCTTTTTTTTAAATATTTTCTTGTTTTTATAAGCGCCGCACGTTTGCAGGTGCTGCGCTATGCTTAAACATCGGAGGTCGGGGAAAAAAAAAAAGCTAAATGTTTATATTTTTAAACATTTGTAAATGCCAATGGCCTTATATTTGGCCATTGGCATGCTTCCTCAACTGTATGCATCCTTTATTTGGAGCTGTCATAGCTCTGTTTAGCTATTTTCAGAACTGTACTCCATTACTAATGGAATACATTTCTGCAGCTAACACTAATCTTCCACGGACAGGCTAGTGTTTCCTGGATCGCAAATTTACCTCATTTGCATGGCTTTCACCAGCAAATGAGGTAATTTGCATACCATGACGCTGTCCATGCAAGAGTAGCTTTAGCAGCTCTCGTGCATGCCCCTGCCGGCTGTACCTGGATCGCACGGCAGACATATTGCCGGTGTGAGCTCCTACACTCTTCTTGCACTCCATGCAAGCTTTCGTAAATCCAGCCCATTGTCTTTTACCTATGTTCTATATCTTCGTTTACCTGGAGTGTTGTATTAATTTCTTGTTGTTATATTACTATGCTCAGCGTACATGATAAAACCTGTTTTGTGTATTATGCTGGATGTACTGTATTTGTATAACTTGATGTCAGAGCTTTTCTCCCCGGTCCTCCGCTGAAAATGGACCTGGTCCAGTCGGAATTTCCTGGTTAACAAATGTAAAATAAATAAAATAATAAATAAATTGTATATCTATATCTATATGTATGTATGTATATCTATCTATATACAGTTAATGAAGCCATTATATGACTTCTTGTTTCCTGTGAAGCTCTTGAAATGCCCATTATATTAATACACACACACACACACACACACACACACACACACACACACACATATATATATATATATATATATATAGTCTATATATATATATATATATATAGTCTATGAATATATATATATAGTCTATGAATATACATATATATGTGTGTGTGTCTGTTTGTATATATATATATATATATATATATATATATATATATATATATATTTGTGTGTGCGTTTGTGTGTGAGTATGTATATATACATACACAGACACACACACACACACACACACACACACACAAAACCACGCACACTCACACACACGAAATGTATGTGTAATAATATGATGGGTATTTCAAGAACTTCACAGGAAACAGGAAGCCACATAATGGCATGATCAACTGTATTTTTAGGCCTGAACTCAATAGGCTTTTCAGAATCAGATACAGATTTCTAAGTTTAAAGGAATTACTGAGGCGGTGTCCCACGCATTATCAGGTAGAAGAAGATATCATTGGAAGACTGAAGCTGACATCCTAACAAGAAAAGCTGAGTGAAGACTGATGTGTCTGTGGAATTTGCCTTCCCTGTGTGGGGAGCTGTATAGAGTCTTCCACACCTCTGGAACTGTCACCACTTGTGCTGTGTAGCTAAAGGCAAATACCTGTCAGCCTTGAACTTTTTGGTTTAGCTTTGAGAGACTTTGTGTGTCCTGTGTTGCATGAGAAACAGTCCGTTCTAAATTGTTTTTTTCAAAGTTATAAATACAGTTTAAGAACTTGGCTATTTTTATTTATTTATTTATTCATTCATTTATTCGTTTGTATTTTGTCAATAAGAACACGTTTTTGTTCACATTTCATTTAAATAAAACAATGCTGTACTTTGAAAATGTTATGGCTATGAGTGTTTTTGTGAGAATGATGCACACACACACACACACACACACACACACACACACACACACACACACACACACACACACACACACACACACACACACACATACTCACAGATGCAGAAACACAAAGATCAATAGATAGATAGTTAGAAAAAGAGATATGAAGGAATACCATGGATAACCAGCTACTTGTACATTTTGTAGCATTTACTTTCAGTCCTCCCTGTGCCATATGAAACATTGCCAGTCAAACATAAACGAGGTGAGAAATAGGTTGCGTTGATGGATTACTGCTGTAATTCTCCTCAAGGCTGTTTCACATTGTTGTATCTTTGCAACCTCTCTCAGACCATTACATATCCATATATGAGTATTGGCTTCCCATCTCACCAGGCAAACTGGTACTCGTTCCCTTTTACCTTAACATAGCTTGCTGGCCTTTTCTCATGTATCCATCTTGCCTGCCCCATCATTGCTATTATGTTTTCACCTGAGATCATTATATCTCCCTAACATAATGGACTAATAGCACAGGTGCTTGGTATGTCTAAACGCTTTCTTACCCTAAAGCCCACATTCTAAATTAAGATGGCCAGTATGCCTAGAGTAGCATAATAGCCATAAGCAATGCTTATGCGGCAAAAGTCTTTAGAAGTATGGGTAGCAAATCCTGCTTTAGTAGTTCTCTTTGGTCCATCTTAGGAACCTGCATTCTGGTCCACTCTTTTAGTATCCTCCCCACTGCCAATGCTTTGTGGAATTCAACAATTCCTGCACTAGAAAGAGAAACCTTTTCACTGTCTGATGCATCCTAATCATTCTGACCATATTGCCTTACTGCCACCTGATTGATAGCCAGTTATCTTAAAAGCAGTCCCAAATGACAGCCTGCTGTGCTGTTATGGTAGTGAGTCTACAGAGTTCCTAAAACCTCTCTAAGATCTCTTGTAGGACTTCCGGATGCTGGAAACACAATTTTCATTTTCTTTAATCTCCCTGACCATTTATGGAATCTTCATTTGCAACATTAATGTCTCACTGGAACAAATGATCATTTGTTGTTAAATAAAGCATAGTAGAGAACTGTAAAAAGGGGATGAACTTAAGTATGGCCTGGATTGACTACAAAAAAAGCATTTGATAGTATCCTACATTCATGGATAAAGGAGTGCTTAAAAATGTATATGATACACCCTACACTGCTCAACTACATTACAGTGACCATGAAATAGTGACGGACCACTTTGCAATTAAGCCATGATAAAGGACAAATTATTATCCCAGGGATAAAACTTCAAAAGGGGACATTGCAGGGTGACTCTCTGTCAGTGTTCCTATTTTGACTTGCCCTTAACTCATTAAGCCATTTACTTAACAGCTCAGGCCATGGTATAATTTGGCTCATAGAAAACAACAAAGTGTAAAAACTTCTTATCTCCTCTTTGTCGATGATTTAAAACTGTTCAGTCTACAGAGTTCCTAAAACCTCTCTAAGATCTCTTGTAGGACTTCCGGATGCTGGGAACACAATTTTCATTTTCTTTAATCTCCCTGACCATTTATGGAATCTTCATTTGCAACATTAATGTCTCACTGGAACAAATGATCATTTGTTGTTAAATAAAGCATAGTAGAGAACTGTAAAAAGGGGATGAACTTAAGTATGGCCTGGATTGACTACAAAAAAAGCATTTGATAGTATCCTACATTCATGGATAAAGGAGTGCTTAAAAATGTATATGATACACCCTACACTGCTCAACTACATTACAGTGACCATGAAATAGTGACGGACCACTTTGTAATTAAGCCATGATAAAGGACAAATTATTATCCCAGGGATAAAACTTCAAAAGGGGACATTGCAGGGTGACTCTCTGTCAGTGTTCCTATTTTGACTTGCCCTTAACTCATTAAGCCATTTACTTAACAGCTCAGGCCATGGTATAATTTGGCTCATAGAAAACAACAAAGTGTAAAAACTTCTTATCTCCTCTTTGTCGATGATTTAAAACTGTATAGCTTATTAGATGAGGAACTGAAAGCAAAACTGCAGGTTGTTAAAACTTTTTCAGATGATATAAGAATGTCATTCGGTCTTGATAAATGTGCAAAACCAACTTTTAAAGCAGGAAAACTGCGCCACCATAAAAACATCAGTTTGGGACAAGAATGTGTTATAAAAGAACTTGAGCAAGAGAAAGTGTATAGATATTTGGGAATTGATGAAGGATCAACAATAAAACATGAACAAGTGCGAATAAAACTTAGTAAGGAATACATTAGAAGACTTTAATCCTAAAACAGTGTTGACATCAAGGATTAATCCAAACAATAAACCAGTTTGCTCTTCCTGTCCTAACTTACAGTTTTGGAGTGATTGACTGCCCCCAAAATGTGTTGGATAGATTAGATAGGAAAACAGGAAGGATACTTCATGCTCACCAAATGATTTATAAAAATCAGTGTATACCAAGATTATATTCCCCATTCCGAAGGAGGGATGGGCCTCCTTGAAATTGATGGCATGTATAGATCTGCAGTTGTGGAACGCCACACATATCTACTGACCTCATGACCTCACAAGACCCAAAAGTAGTGAAAGTTTTGAAACATGAGGAAAATAAATCTAAGATGACTTCTCTGCTTAATCTAGCAGAAGCATATAGGTGTCAAGCAGAAATGGAAATCAAACCAGAAGTAGATAAAAATCAGGCAGCAACTGAATACACAAAAAAAAAAAAAAAAAAAAAAAAAGAATATAAGGTGAAGAACCAGATGAGAAATGTGGAAAAAGCATAAATATAGTTGCAAGTACAGCAACCTTCTGGAAGAACCTCATGTTGATAAGAAATTAATGCAGGAATGGTTAAGAAGAGGCAAATTCAATCCAAGAGATGAAAAGTTAATATTGGTGGCCCGAGATAGTGGGCTATGTACACACTGGTTTACAAAGTCCATTGAACATGTGGGAGAAACAGACAGTTGTAGGTTTTGTAAAATCGAATTGGAAACAGTCACTCACCTTGTTGCTGGTTATGATATACCAATGGCAGAAGGACTGTGTACTGGAAGGCATAATAATGTGGCAAGACTGTTGAATTGGGGATTGTGTAAACATTATGGTATTGAAATGGCTGAAAAACACTGGAAACATGAGCCATAAAGTATCATAGACAATTATGAAGTTTATATCAAATGTGATCACCCATTACCAACAGTTCAAAAGATAGATGCTAGAAAACCGGATATAGTGGTCCATGAAAAGAAGACAAAAGTAGCATTGATCACTGAAATTACCTCACCCAGTGACTACAGTGTGTTGCATACAGAGAGACACAAAGTCATAAAATGTCAGGATCTTTAGGCAGAAAGAAGAGCAATGTGGGAGAAAGATACCTAGACAGTTCCAATAGTAGTAGGAGCAAGGGGTCTTATAAAAAAGAATCTACAATCGTATTTAGATATGTTACCAGTTCATGTAACCCCATATGAATTGCAGAAGGAGTCATTACCGGGCATATTGCAGGTGTTGCCAAGAGCACTTTTGGCTGACATCAAAGACTGAAACAATACTAATTTCATGAACATAAATCATAGTTTGAGTTAGGAATGGGGTACATTCCCATCATGGTGCTAGAAACCCAAAAGATTTAGAGAAATTAAAAAGGGAAAGACCCATCTACATTGTTTGCTGTTACCATAGGCAATGAAAATATTTCTTAATCAAATAAACTCACTGACATATAAAGCATAAAATGCAACTTTTTTAAAATCTGTGTTATCGCATGTATTTTTTCTTCAAATGAGACCCTGAGGCACTGTGATAGGTTCAAGTTGTTTATTGTACATAAACACATCACGAGGTGTAACTGGGAAATATATTTAAGCTAACTGACTGACTTATTACTTCAAACACACTCGTATCTCCATTCATGCCTGCATTCACTCTGACTGACTATACAAAATGGCACTGATCTTGCATGCGCTCAGTAACTTAACTTAAATGCATGTGCTATCTAGCTACATTGGCTGACTAGGTGCAATGCACACAATGATCTGCATGTGTTACTGGTCCTTATCCAATTCTTCTGCCAGAAGGAAACTCCATTATGGTCTTAAAAGAAGTATTCCTGAGTGTGTGGACTTTCTAACACCTTTATCAAGATCCTTTCACAATGGTGTTTCCCTTTTGGGAAACTGCCTAAAAAACCTTGTGAACTTTTGGCCTTACACCATTGTCATGCATTAAGAGTTGACAAGAACTAACAATGACATCTCATTCAGGGACTTAAGATTATGAGAAGTAGCCTAAAGGCTTGAGATGGATGTCAATTTCCAGATCTATGAATACTAATAACTTGGTTGGACCCTGCAGTTTATCCACTGCTAACAGCAATATATTTCTTGGCACATACACTGAAAGAACTCATTTCCCTCCTAGTATTATCTAAACCATTTCCTATGATCACAAAGTTATCCAAACTATGGATTGCTTTCCATATGGAGTTAACAGACTTCCATATCCAGGCAAGTCTATGCTGAACATTTCTAGACTGGCACAGCCTACTGCACAACCCATAGAGATAACCCTATCATAAGAGCATTTGCCAAATAGTTGGATCCCCCACAGATGGCAAATCTGGTAGCCTACATGCAGCAGTTGGAAAGCTGAGTGTATGGCCATCTTTGCTAAACATGGGTCATGCACCGTCTGTTGATGATGTATATCAAAGCTTTGCTAACTCCCTTTGGGTATGACAAGTGGAGAATGAGTGGATAAACCCTGGGCATGACTTTGTGATCAGCTCTATGGGGGAATCTTAAAGTGGGCCTCAAACAGGCATTAACCCCTATCAGGCTAAATATTTTTGTAAAACAATGCTTTTTTTGCTATTACAGACTCCACATTCTTGCTCCTAATCTATGAAGACCATAGATTTGTCTACAAAGAAAAAAAAAGACACCCTTAAGACCCTCCAACAGATGTCCTGCTTCTTTGCTTGGGTAGCTTTCAAATAAGTACTACATTGATTGGTATGCACCTCAAAACCTGTGATGCCTTCCAAATGAAGACCATCTACCTCACATAAAAGAAGGCTGCACAGGAACTGCAATCTCATCTACTTTTAATAGTGTGGAACCTCCTGCTTGCACTTTTCTAATTGCCTATTCAGCACCCTTCTTAATGCCCCAGGATCCTGGATGAGCTCCACCAGATGTTGTGCAGACATTTTATGTGAAGACCAGTTCCACTTGGCAGTAATGAATGCCTAGCATGGCTCAGTGTTGCCCTTGGTATCCACTGTTCCCTTAGAAGGTTGTGTTTTATCTGGCATAGTACCCGTCCATTCAATGGAATTCAGAATATCCATTCAAGTACGTTTATCAGTAGTCATACACCTTTTAAATCGTTAATCAAAAAGCAGCCAAGCCTACTTCTTCTAGACATTTTTCTGCACTTCTTGAATAATAAAAAATAAGACTGCACTCAGATGGCCTGTAGATTTTTTCCTCCAATGCTAAAGCTATTTGGACTAAAAAAGCAAGACAAAATTCTCCCACATTCTTGCTCTGAACCTGAATGGCCTGCACTTGCCAACAATGCAAAGCCAGTGGTAGCTTTTTAGCTCCTGGCTCATCCGCCTCTAGAGTCTTCTTTATCCCTTCCTGGTCCATTATATCAAATACCATCACAAACTTTCCTCTACAGATCTTCTCCTTCACTGTATGTACAACAGGTTTATGCTGCCAGCTTTCAGTGGTCTGCTTATCCCTGGGACCCTCCGCCATACTGTACCTCTGCTCCCAGAGTACAGCCTGCTAGACCAACCTATGTACCTAACAACTACAGAGGATCAAAAGAGATGTGTAAGGTATCAAGTGGGGTGCCCATCTTAAATATAAGTACTGGGAAATATTGACCTGCCACTGCACCTTTCACAATCTGGCCTTGGGTGACCTTCCCCCCATTTTAGCATACCTGCACCATCTTATCCCACCCATATCAATTATTATATGATGTAAGGCCACCTTTGAAGTGGGGACCAATGCCCATGCGGTGGCAGTGCGTTCTTCCACTATTACAGCTTGCTCAACCACTGGAGATGCAGCACTGCAAAACTAGGGTTTTCCCTTGGAAGAGTGTTGTCATTTTCTTTTTTCTATCTGCTCTTTTTGGTGGCCATTTTCCTCTGTTAGTGGCTTTATCACTTGTGACATAAACAATTCCAACTTTGTTAAACAACTTCTTAATTTCTTGTGAACAAAAACAACAAATGAGGTAGTACATCTGTGCCTACAATGCAAATGCCCCCCACCAATAAATGACATAGTGGAGGTCTGTCTTACCTGACACTATTTAAACCATTTAGCCAACCTCCATAATCTCTTTAATTCAAACTGTTAATCATGACAGAAATAGTTCAAGGGGCTTTAACACAAAACGCATACACACAAAAGTTTGGGAGAAAATGAAGAAAAGAGATTAGCATCTGGGATATACTATTCTCTCTTTTCCCTGTGTCCATCCAGATGTGTACTTCACATTCTACTATGTAACTGTCTCTCCTAATACTGTCTCACTGCTATTTGTATCATGCGTATGTTCTGTTTGTTTGTTCACCTAGTCTTTCGTCACTCTTTCTTTGTATCCTTATGCACGTCTGCCTAACTCATAATTCCTTACCGATGCGTTCGATATATATGTGAAATATAGCCAGAGGAATCCTTTCTAAAATGACCTGTAAGCCCTGCCATTTTATGCCAATGCTCTTATAAGGACTATTCTTTTATTGCTTGTTAATTGTTATTTGTTATATGCATATATGCAGTCATACAGATAAACAGAAATGATCCCTGATAGTGATTTTTTGTTTAGTTAGTTATTTGACATTTGTTAACCGAGTTAGTCCAACTAAACCAAGGGCCCATTTTCAATTCAGACCTGAGTAGAAAAGCTCCAGACAATTTACAATCATGCAACAGCATTGTAGTGTGCAAGCACATAACATAAAGGTATAAGATACAGTTCATGGCACAGTATCTGCAATACAATGAAAATACCATTACAGAAATATACGATATATAAAAGGTGCACTCAGTATTTAAAAGATAAGAGACATAGCATTAGAGCAATGTTTGTGCTTTTAATACAGGAGGGTAAAAAAATGAAATTACATGACAGAGAGAAAAAAACAGAAAAGAGGTGATAGATCAAAAATAGAGGTGAATATGAGTAAGTGAAACAGTTGTCATGTGGGGCTTGGCATGGGCAGGACCAAGTCTTTTGTAGATAGTGTTTTAGTTCTCATTTAAACAGGTGCTTTTGAGAAATGTTTTTTATATCAAGGGGGGAGTGTGTTCCAGACATGCAACTGAGTACTTATAAAGGGACTTTCCAATGTTCTTTTTAGGTTTGTAGCTATCAAGGAGGTATTTGTCAGTTGTGCAAAGGTGTCAGAGGGAGGCTAGGTCGGAGAAAGAGGGGCAGGAAGATGGAATATTCAGAATGGAGTGAGTGATATGTAATTGAAGAAATAGTAGCGGGTGAGAGAAGTCAGGCCATTAAAGTACCTTAAGGGCAAGACAGTGATGGGAATTGTAAGGGAGATTAGTGGCAAATCTGGCTATTTTATTGTATGTTTGTTCAAGTTTGGACAGTAGTGTAGATTGAATATTAGTAAGGATAGGGGCAGTGTAAAGTAGACAAGGTAAGAGGAGTGACTGAGCTAGAGAGAGTTTGGAGGAAGGTGCAAGGAATTTTTGATTTTTATAAAGTAAACCAAGTTTCTGGTGTTTTTTTTTATATATTGTTGGATCTGTATATCAAGTTTTAGTTCATTGTCAATAATGGAGCCAAGTAGCTTGGTATGAGGTTTGGTTTTAATGATGGTGTTGTTGAGGGAGGTGATGGTAAAGGAGGATTTGTGCTGTGCCAGTGTTCTAGGACACAAAGGAGTTTTGTTTTTTTAGGATTTAGTAATAGTTGATTGTCTAAGAGACATGTTTCCATGGATGAGAAAGTGTCCTGACTGTGTGCTAACAGATCAGGGATGTTATGGGCAGTGGTGATAAGTGTGGAATCATCAGAATATTGAAGTAATGTTGAGAGCTTACAAGCAGAATGTAGCTTGTTAGTGAAAATGTTGAACAAGAGGGGGCTCAAGATAGATCCTTGAGGAACCGCTGTGTTAACAGGAAGGAAGGGAGGCAGTTTGTCAGTGAATGGATTGTTGCCTACTGGAAAGGTAACTGGAAAAAACAATTTACAGAAGAGAGATGGAGGGCAGAGAGTTTAGTTAGAAGTTTAGAGTAAGAGACAGTATCAAAGGCCTTAGACAGACCAAGGAATAAGCAGGAGACTAACATTCTGTTGTCACTGGCCTCAACTACTGTTTGGGTGAAGGAAAGTAGAGCAGTGGTTGTGCTGTTGTGGGGCCTAAAACCATGTTGGGTGGAAGTTAGCAAGCTGCTTTCAAGCAGGTGTTTGAGTAACTGAGTATGAATGCACTTTTCCAGAATTTTGGAGATAGGGGACAGGATAGCTATGGACCTATAGTTAAAAGGGTCAGTAGAGTTTTCGCCCTTGTGTAGTGGGATTGTGAAGAAAGATTTCCATATATTTGGGACACAGGTTTCAGTAATAGATCGATTTATGAGTATAGAGACAGGGTAGCCAATGGATTCTGTAACAATTTTAAGAAAGTAGGAAGGTAATTTATCAGCAGAGGGGGAGCAAGGTCTGAGTTTGGTGAGAGACTTGATGAAGGTGGTGGGCATTGGTTTAAATGAGAAGGACTTGGAAGATGAAGAAGGGGTAGAGGAAGCATTGCTGTTTTGAGTAAGTTTGTGGATTGTTTCTATGAAAACGTTGATTAGGAGAGTGGCTGTTTCATTAGTTGTATTATGTGGGAAGCTGTTGGGAGCAGTAGGGTTGCCAGTATAAAGAAGATTATTAATGGATGTCCAGAATTTTTTTTGGGGGGGTGGGTTGTGGGCTAGATTGGGTGGAGCGGAAAAAGAATTCCCAGGACTACAAGAAGAGACTCATTAGTAGCTTATATCTCTTTATTATTATTATATTATTATTATTATTATTATTATTATTATTATTATTATTATTATTATTTCTCTTATGTAATCCACCAGAATATATAGTTAAGCAGAATTTACTTATCTTTATTAGCTTCTTTGGTTTTTCATCTGCAACCTGATAATCTGAAATTTAACACTAGAAGCAACTGAGATCATTTTTAATGCTTCACTTTACTGTAAAATGTTTGGATGGGAAGGAAGTATAAATATATCTTTAACTGCCATTTTCAAATCAGAGGCTGGACAACTGACTCTGAACAACATCATATCATATACCACTGCTAAAATGGTCAGCAATCCAATTTGAACCAGGGTTAACAACAAATGTAATCCGGAAAAACCACAAAAAGACACTGCAAGCAAGGAAATAGTTCTAAAACATGCATGACTCCAACACTGACATGTAAATAGTTATAATTGCAATTTCTTCACCACTGACTCACATGATAATGTTCTGCTAAGGTGTAGATGGTGGGTACACTTGCTTTTATCCACACAAAGCTGCCAGTCCCAAGCAGATCTCAAACAAACATGAGATCTTATCTTTGACTTAGTCTGTATAGCACCTTAATGAGATGCATCTTAAGGTCTTAACTAGCAACACTTCAAACTAGACCATAAGTTATATCAACAGCATCTTAAAGGTGCCTCATGGCATAGAAGATTAATGGAGCCTAGAGTATGATGCAGTTGATCTTGGTTTGAATGGTAAAATGGGCACCACGGGGTACATCTTCTGGTAAAGAGTTTCTGATAGAGACTGGGACTTGACAGGAACTTTCTGCTGGTGATGGAAGGACAGGGTTGCCTGAAGGAATACATCAATCATGGAAGTGAGTGACGGACCCATAAAGCACCTGTTACTTTAAAGTCCGCCTAATGCCTATGTGGCTTTATGGTAAAAATACGCAAGGAAAGCATCAACAATCTCCAATCACTGCTCACTCATTAGGGAATACATGAGCAATAGCCCAGACTGTCAACAAGTATAGGAAAGGCAAGACATAATAATAATAATAATATAATTGCACATGAGTGAAAATTGCAATAAAGTACATATAGGGTTATCACCAAAAGCATAATTAATGATCAGACAAAACATGCAAACTATCACATATACCAGCTCACACAACCATGTCACATCTTGTGACAACTTACACATTTGGGAAACTCAGCAAAATGATTAACCTACAGTTAAAGCAACAACTATGACTAGCAATGGCAGTACCATTTGTGTTAAATGCACTCATAGCTCTATACAAACATTACTGTTGTTTCTCTTCTGCCTCCAATATTTCATACATTTCCCTTTCACCACAGTTTTGTCAGGATCAACTCTTTCTACGAGTTGGTTTGCATCTTTATTTAGTGATATAATTTTTTTTTGCAATAGAAGTATTGCATGAAGATGTCCACTGAGCTTATACCAATGAGCAATCCAAGATGAGCTGTAGTTGCACTCAGGGCTAGAACTGAGTCAAGGTAAAGCACGTGGAATAGATTATTAAGAAAACTGAATTAAGTATATGTGCAAACAGTATATTAAGACTTGTGAAACAGCACATGCTGAGAACATTTATGGATCCTTAATCAAACTGTTGAAAAGGCAACATTATTTGCTTGAAACACTTGAAGAAGCAGTTGTTGATATAAATGATGCACAGTTTTTTCTCTGTGCAAAGAGGATAAGAATATTATACTGGTCTGAAGCTTTATCTTAAATACTCTTTTTGGCAGATACAGGTTTCTAAAACAGCTTTTTGGAATGTTGTCTCCTGCTGAAATGCTTCAAAGAGCAATGGTAGAGATCAATTCTTATTCCATGGAGAGGCAATACAGTAGCTGTCTGATACTGTAAGTGGGAAAGAAAAAAATGAAAACCAGCTTCAAAAGTCAGCCAAGACAAAAGGAAACCAGAAAAGCTCATGTAAAATATTAACATTGAATTCCTGACACTATGTAGTATGTACACACACAAATAAGTATAAACAAAGTCAAGGTAACTGAGAGCAGAGGCTTAAGTCATGAAATGCTTTCTTCATATCCTTTGCTCAACTGCCAAGTGATAAAAGCCACGTGCAACCCTATCTCCTTTACTTGTAACATCAAGTAAAGTCATATTGCTGCAATCTGCACATATATTTAATATTGTTATATACCTGACTGCTACTGCAATTAACAGATCACTATGGTGGAAACAAACATGTAAAGAGATGCCCATGGAAGTCAGTGAGGAAGAGACCACACATGTGGTTGATAGATTATTAGTGGTGAGTGGGCCATTCACTTCAACAAAGGGTAAAAATGAGAAGTACATACACAATGAGTGGGCCTACTCAACACTTTGGAGTAAAGAAGACAACTGGATTATGAACCATATGTAAATTGTTATGAAAATATCACAAGAAATAACATTATGGCTGTATAAGTTAAACATATATAATCTACTGGCAAACACAGGAATTTTTGATTTTTTTTTTTTGGCTATTTACAGGGCGAGCAGAAAATATCATGAAGTACGGAATGGTATTTAATATGATGAAGTAAATAATTGGAACAAGCATGAGGATAGGACTTTCAAGATGGCTGTAAAGGATCAAAAGCTGAACTTCAGCTCTCTCAATGTGAAAATAGAAACTGAGAAACTGCAGCCAGAGATATTGTCAACTTGAGTAAAATTCAATTACTGGCTAGTAAGTACACAGCTGGGATACTTGGAAATAAAAAACTAAGAGAGCCTGAAGGAAAATCAACTAGAAAATATGAAGAGAAAATACTGGCAGGGAAGAATCCTGTAGCTATACAACAAAAAGCAATCAAGCTTCATCTTTGGTGCAAGACACGGTTTCCAGTAATCTAGAAGAAAAAAAAATCAAATGTTTTCAGAGCTGATTAAAATTGTCAATTCAAATAACAAAAGCCTAAAAAAAATGGAAGAAGCTTTAAACAGATATTCAGATGGGATGATAAAACGATAAAAATCAGAGGTTGAAATGAAGAAAAGGCTGGCTGAGTATGAGACTGCTCAAAAAGAGATGTTTCAAAAAATGAAAGAACTAGAGGACAGAGTACATAGGGAAAATCTAAGATTTTCTGCTGAATCAGAGAAACTAAAATGGACATACTGTATTCATTTTACGAAGGCATGAATAAGTAATAGGACTATTATCCTGCAGCAGGAACTGTTACTTGAAAGGGCACACCTGGTATATGCTCCAAATATGGCAAAAAGAAAGCAGCCAAGACTTTTATTAGTAAAGATGCAAACCAACTCGTAGAAAGAGTTGATCCTGACAAAACTGTGGTGAAAGGGAAATGTATGAAATATTGGAGGCAGAAGAGAAACAAGTTTATTCCAGTAACCAAGGAATGTCAAGAGACAGGTGTGAAATTCAAGGCACTGTATCTAGCTGTCTTCAGAATATTTTGTCCTGGAAGACCAAATTCATTTTCTGATGCAAAGCAGGCTAAGGAGGAAATGCAAAAGTTTGCCCTACAAAAAATAAGCCATCAGGCAGAAGGGGACTATGCTTCTCATTCTTTTGATAATAAAGTACACAGAGAGACATTGTCAGTGAAACCTTTTCCACTATTCCAAAGGAAAATACTTGAGAGACAGAGAAAAAGCATAGAAGCTGACCAGACGATTTAGCAGCACCATGAAATGTCAACCAGAATCTGGGGTTGGGAGATGGAGATGAACAGGAAGAAGATCAGCAACATGGACATTTATGAATAAATGCAAGACTGCAAAACATTTATTTATTTAATTTTTTAATTTACTTTTTATTTATTTGACATTTGTTTACCAGGATGGTTCGACTGTGTCAAAACTTACCAGTTTTCAGTGGAGGCCTGGGGAGAAAAGCTCCAAATGACAGACTTTATTGTGTAATCAGTATAACAGTGAATACAGTGAAATACAAATCAAATCATTACAGATGCATGTGATGAGACAGAAGGCTCAACATTTCAATATCATTAAAGGAATACAACATATATATATATATATATATATATATATATATATATATATATATATATATAATATACATATTATCCAACATAGCCTTAGGATATCAGCACATTTCTGAAATATGGCTATATAAGAATAAGTGGAAAGGGTGGACTTTTGTTGATTTTATTAAATTGTAAGGAGCTAAAAGGCATTTGCTTTTACTTCTTCTTTCTTTCTTTTTTTTTTGTATTAAGAAATATAGGGATTGCAGTGCACCAAGAGAAGAAAAGC
The DNA here is from genome assembly GCF_019279795.1 of Protopterus annectens. NCBI lineage: Eukaryota > Metazoa > Chordata > Ceratodontiformes > Protopteridae > Protopterus > Protopterus annectens. The sequence continues at coordinate 320,932,496 of NC_056725.1, forward strand.
TAGACAAATGCATATTTAAGTTAATAGGCTATAACCTTAGGTAGCTGACATGGGAGATGGGATGTAGAAGTACACAGATCATAATATATGTAGAGCTGATATGTTTTCTCTTACTTTTGTATAGATAAATGTCTGAATTAAGACCTTTGGCTGAATCTAATAAATTTTAAGTGGAAACAAGAAAATATGAAAATATTGAATATAATGAGAATGTTTCAGGTTCCTTCAGGCTACAACATGTTCCAGCTTACCTTTCAAGCTACAACACAGGAATTGCTTTTTTTCTTTTCTTTATTACTTTTCCAAGGAGGCAAGCTGATACAGAGCAATAAAAGACAAAGCACTGGTTTCTTCAAGGCTAAAGGTTAATGATTTTTGAAAGGATATAAGTAGTTTTCACATATAGGGAGGGAGATTATAGTTAAAAAAGAGCAAACACCAATTAGTGTAAATTGAAGCACAGGCAATAACATGCATCTTTACATTATAACCTCAATTTCAGGTTAATTAATCCCTGTGTTATCAGCTGTCTATTCAAATGCTCCTATTTGAAAGGTTAAATGTCATTATTTAAAGTTATACATAGTTATGTGTGCTTTTATTAAGTTAATAGGTGCTGAGGGTGCTCATTTTTTTTCTTTTTTTTTCTTTGCTTGACAGTTTTTATTAAAACAAAATGTGACATAAGGTTCCAATGTCACAGATAAGAAAAAAACTATATAAAGGATTAACCTGTCAGACATTATTGGGTAGTACATGTATCATAAAATCTGCAATTCGACATTTTATAAAGCTGGTGTATATAATAGGTGGGAAAATTATTTCTTACCATAGTAGCAACACTTTCCATATTATCTTAGAATGTGCATGGTCTCACAGACATAGACAAAAAGGTAAGAATACTTAATTACATTAAGAAGGTTTGTGGTCTGCACTCTTCTGGGAGGAGAGGCTGGATTCTGCCCTTCTGAGCTGGGAATTTCTGGTCACAGGCTTATTGTGCCTGCTTATTTGAACGGTTTCTTTCTGGAATTGGTGCGCCTCGTTGCTGTAGCACAGACCAGATTCAGACCTGCTGAATCTAGCTTTGTTTGTATAACTTGAGCAATGATCCAGGCCATCTTTTGTTGGAGAGGGTTCCCCTGCACCCTAGTGGCAGGAGTATGCAGTTAGAACTTGTCTGATTGAAGACTGCTGGAACAGGGGTCAGTTTTGAGCTTTTTTCTGGTTGATTGGGTAACTTCTTTAAATCAGTTTGTTCGTTTTGTATTGTTTTATATATATAAAAAATGCACTTTATTCATCTGCTTTTACTGTATTTGTGTTTCTTCCTACTTTATTACTAGGGGCATTAACTACAACTCTGGTCTGAGATATATAACAAAAAGTATCATTTTCTGTGCATTTAACGTGTTTTTTTTTTATTGTATCTGCTTTATTTTCTGAGAAAAGCAAACAAAAACAAAATACATGTTTCCTGCCTTGCTAAGCTAGTATAGTCCAGTTTTCAGATTGGTGCTGAATTCGAGGCTGTGTTACAAATATCTGTGTTTGCCCATACCTTACTTGGATAGAAGGAAGTTTCTCTGTTTACCTGTGAGAGATGGGAGCTTTGAGCAGCCTATCTGTCCCTGGAGGAGTGATTTCAGCCCAAAAATTAGTAGTTTATTGACCATTTTGGGTTAATTTATATTTCTTTCATTTCCCTGCTATAAAAAACACATTTGCACGGTTATGCGCACTGAGCAGCACCTGTTAGCTAGGGTATAACTATTCCCGGCTCCACAAAGTCTTCTCTTCAAATATTCCCTTGGAACTAGACAAACTTTCAACTTAAGCACTCAAGCCATTCATTTCTCAGCCCAGCACTTGCTCAAAACTTATAGCTAGCACTTATAAACCCTAGCACTAGACCCCCTATACTGTACAGAAGGACAAGGCTCTCTATTCGACCTTACCAGCCATTAAGTAAAACAGTTCACTGTACCTATCCAGGCATGTCCAAAGGGCAGTTTTAGATATACTCTCCAGTCCAACTGGTGAATCTGGGCATTTTTAGGCAATGTTACAACTGCCTCATGTACACAGACAACCCTCTCCTCCTACCAGAAAACACTAATACATGCAAGAGTTGCAATTATACAGCCAAACTGGAGGCTAAGCTCTCTCTACCCAAGACTGGATTACACACTCAAGAGGAGAAGGGAAATACTTGCATCACACCACTAGTCTCACATAGACCCATTAAACCAGCACCAGCAAAAAACACACATAAATACATGAAAACATACTCGGAGGCTCTAAATAAAAATCTGTAGAAGAAACAGAGACCTACAAAACAGACATCCAAGCAACCTCCACCCCCCCAACACAAACCATGAAACACATACTTCACAAAACCAGTGTGCCATATAATCACAGCCCTTAAGGCAAAATAACATACCCAACATACTAGTAATAGGTGACTCTATAGTCAGGTACACTGACTTCCCACTCACTAGGCTGAATAAAGAGAAGGTTACTGTTAGCTGCCTGTTGGGTGCCAGGATCCACCACATAACACAAGCACTCAGGTCACTCCAGAACAAGTACAAATATGACTCTGTTATTGTCCATGTCAGTGTGAATGACCTGAGCTGTACCTCCCTGGACTACATGAAAAGAAACATGGAAGAGCTCTCTGATCATGTAGCCCAGGCCGGTATGACCCTGACCCTGAGTAGCATCCTGCCCTCACTAAGAATGATACCACGGAATAAATAAAAAATTATCAATTTCAACAATTGGTTAAGTTTCTGGTGTCATTCAAAGGGGATCCAGTGTCTGTCCACCTGTAATGACATGGTCGATAAGCCATGCTGCTTCGCTAGAGACAGCTTGCACCTGTAACACTTAGGCTTTCGAATACTGGCCAAGGCTCTTGCCACCCTCATAGTGCCTTTTTTAGGCAAGGCTCAAAAGACAAACCCACCACCATAAATAGCACAAGTAACAAAAAACTGAGAGTAATGCTACTCAATGCCAGAAGTCTAAACCTCAAAATGCACGCACTCGAGGTACTCCTCAGTATGGAGAAAATCGATATATGTGCAGTAATAGAAACCTGGTTTAAGGATCCAGAAAGTACCCCAGCACTACCAGGCTACAACTCATACCATACATTTCGGCCACAGAAACGGACCGAAATACAAAAGGTACGGGGGTAGCCATATTCATCAGGGATACCCACACCTCCAGGTTAGTGGCACAGCATGATGCTTCAGAGATCATCCATGTGCAGCTAACAATGGGCAAAACTGCAATTCAAATTGTAGCTTGCTACAGATCACCAACCATGTCCCATGACCCCCATTCCGCATTTCTGGAAATACTAGGAAACATAAAGGTTCTACCAAACACCCTAATATTGGGTGATTTTAATTACCCAAACATTAACTGGGAGAATTACTCAAGTACTAACTCCCTTGCCCAACATTTCATAGAATTTATAAACTCAAACACCCTGGATCAACTGGTCAACACTCCCACCCGAGGTGACATATTGGACCTGGTCATCACCAACGTGGGTGACCGGTGTTCCACACCAGACATCAACCCCTCGCTGGTTAGATCTGACCATAAACAAATCACTTTGGATATGCACATTCTGCTCTCACCTCCGGACTAGGAAACCACCGTAAAAAAATTTTCAAAAGCAAATTTCATGTTACTTAAGACCGAGGTGGAAAGTTTCAAGCCCCCATGTTAAAGGATAGCACTGTCCAAGCTGCAAAATCCTTTACTAATGCATTCTATGGGCACCTACAAGAATGCGTGGATTGTGCTGTCCCAAGCAAAACCAAGACTCACTCCTCCAAGAAAAGGAAACCAGTCTGGTGGATCCCTGCCATAAAAAAGCTATACAAAAGAAGGAGGAAATTAGTACAGAAAAGAGTAAAATCCCAAGAAGGGACGACATCCTTGATCAGTATCAGAAAGAAACTATGATCCCTCATAAAATCATCCAAGGCGAGCTTCGAAAGAAAAATTGCCAAGGACTCCAAAGATAACCACAAGACATTTTTTAGCTATGTCAAGAATCTAAGTGGCAATGCTCAGATCTGCTCAGAGTTACTGAAGAATGGCACAAAATACACTGAACCAACTGATATCGCCAACATCCTGGCAGACAGGTTCAGTGCGAACTTCACCCCCCTCTCACCCCCAAAAGGGCCCATAACCATACCAGAAGAATGTAGAGCCCCTGAAATCACAGACACTCAGGTTAAAACAGCCCTCTCCAAAGCCAAAAACGCAGCATCAATGGGACCGGACAATGTCCCAAGCTGCGTCCTACACAAGCTCAAAGACAAACTTAACCCTCACCTAAACACACTGTTCAAACTCAGCCTTTCCACAGGATACATACCCATAGAATGGCACAAAGCAATGGTTATTCTGCTCCACAAAGGTGGAGCCACAACAGACCCCGGGAACTATCGCACTATAAGTCTGACTAGCTTGGTCTGCAAGGCTATGGAGCACATCATCATGGATCTCATTAACAGAGACATTGGGCTTGTAAATGCCTTCAGCCAGATAGCCTAGTACCGACCTATGAACCTATGAAATACAGAGTGCAAATAACAATGCTACAGAAGGCACATTTGGAAAGAATTGAGCATGTGAATTTGATAAAGAAAGGATTTCAGCATAGATAATCTGCAGAATATCAAGGACTGTGGAAAAGAGGAATACTTAAAAAATTGCTACAGGAGCTCCAGTATTGAATGAAGACAAAAAAAGATAATAATGGCAGGTTTGTAGTAGTAGTAGGCTACTTGCAAGGGATGAGAATTACAGCAGCATGTATTTTCACTTCACCTGAAACTGCTGTTTTGGAGTTTAAAAAATTGGGAAAAAAGATCAACTTACAGGTGACTGGAATTTGATTTGCAGCAATGATGATGTATCTCAGAGGCCTATATGGGAAATGTAATAAAAGAGAGCAAATTTCTGAAGAAATTTATGAAAATATTCTGTATGAAACATGAATTCAGTAGCAGGAACTTGAAAAGAATTTACATATTATTATTCAAGGTACAATGACTTGGCTAGACTTGATAGTAATTATATTTTACAGGAACAATAGCCATTTAATTGAGAACTTTTCTTTTCAAAAATCTTTATTAAATTTGCACATATAACAAAAGCAATCTTACATTTATATAAATTAAAAACATACAAAATGATATCACTTTAGTTGCAAACGGTTTACATCACAAACACCATTGAAATAACTATAGCTGTAAACATTATACATCACTTATAAACCATCCAGTCATTGTCAATTAAGCATTATATGGCTTATTCAAATCCTGCCTCTTAACCCTCATTCCTGCTCTGCATATATTGTTCCCACAATTCCCATTTTTTCCTATGTAGTTTGCTCCTTCCCTTTTCTAAACATCCCATTTCCAGTTGTTTTATCTCTGTTACTGTATTCACTATTTCTAGTAAAGTTGGTCTAGACTTTGATTTCCATTTTCTAGTAATTGCTTTTTTTGGCAGCCACCATAATTAGACTCAGCAAGGCTTTATTATATCTATGCAATTCTAATTCTAATTCTAACTAAAAAAAAATCATCTCCGCAGTCAGTCGAACCTGCTTATCCAGCATCTCTGACAGGGTGCTCTGCAGGAAATCCCAAAAGTCTGCCAGCTCATTACACTCCCAAAAAATATGTTCCCAGCTACCTCTTTGATATACATCCAATAACTATTTTAGATCATGGGCTAATAATTACTGAAATAAAGATGCAGGATAATGAGACACTGGCACTTTTCCACCTATCTGTTAAACAGAGAGAAACGTAAAGAATGGGAAGTGAAAATCATCCAGGAGTTATTATGAAAAATAGAAAGTACTCCAGCAGTTATAGCTAGTGAGGGCAATAAAACAAAAGTGGAATTTAAAAATAGGGTAGAAATAAAAGAAAAAGAGATCTGGATAAAAAGTAATACAAATTCTTTAGAGGGGTTGACAAAGGTTAAAGTATTGCAGAATAAGGGGAATCTCAAACAACAGGAAGCGGTGCAACTGCAGATTCTTAAAGAGAAAATAATGGAGTACTTGGATAATATGCTTGAGTTTAGAAAGATTGCTGTTAAGCAACTGTTTTATAATAATAATTCCAGAGCACAAAAAAGTTTGGTATAATAACTTTGGTGACAGAATGTAGAAAGGGCTATTGCCAAACTTAGGAAGCCTATAAAAAGAAAATAACCAGAGATTCTGTAGTGTTGTTAGAGATATTATGGAAATATTATGAACCCAAGCAACCGCTACCCAAAAACAAAACACGTGCAACACATATCTCACAAAGCCAGTGTGCCGAACAGTCACAGCCCTTAAGACTAAACAACACACCTGATACACTTGTAATAGGTGACTCTATCGTCAGGCACACTGACGTCCTGCTCACCAAGTTGAACAAGGAGAGGGTCATGGCGAGCAGCCTGTCGGGCGCTAGGATCCGCCACATAGCACAAGCACGCAGGTCACTCCAAGGCAAGTACAAATATGACTCAGTCATTGTCCATGCTGGTGTGAATGACCTGAGACGTACCTCCCTGGACTACATGAAAAGAGACATAAAGGAGCTCTCTGAGCATGTAGCCCAGGCCGGTATGACCCTGACCTTGAGTAGCATCTTACCCTCACCAAGAATGATGCCACAATATGAAGACAAGATGATCAATTTCAACAATTGGCTTAAGTACTGGTGTCATTCAAAGGGGATCCAATGCCTGTCAGCTTGGGATGATATGCTCGACAAGCCACGATGCTTCACTAGGGATGGCTTACACCTGTCACCCCTGGGCTTTCGGATATTGGCAAAGGCTCTTGCTACCCCTATAGTGCCTTTTTTAGGCAAGGCTCAAAAGACAAACCCACCTGCATAGGTATCACAAGGGATAAGAAACTAAGAGTAATGCTACTCAACGCCAGAAGTCTAAACCTCAAGATGCATGCACTCGAAACTCTCCTTAGCATGGAGAACATCGATATCTGTGCAGTAACAGAAACCTGGTTTAGGGCTCCCGAGAGCACCCCAGCACTACCAGGTTATACCTCATACCATGCTTTTTGGCCCCAAAACTTGGACTGAACCACAAAAGGAGGGGGAGTATCGATATTCATCAAAGATACCCACACCTCCAGGTTGGTGGCAAAGCACAAGCATCAGAGACTATCCATGTGCAACTAACAGTGGGTAAAACTGCCTTCCAGTTTATAGCCTGCTACAGACCATCCTCCCAAACCCAGGAACCCCACTCGGCCTTCCTGAGAACACTGGAAAATATGAAGGTCTCTCCAAACACAATTATATTGGGCGACTTCAACTACCCAAATATAGACTGGGAGCATTACTCTAGCTCCAACACCCTAGCCCAAAGGTTCCTAGAATTTATAAACTCAAATGCTATGGAACAACTTGTTACCACTCCCACAAGAGGGGAAAACATACTGGACCTGATCATCACCAACATGGGGACTCTATGCTCCAGACCAGAAGTGTATCCCTCACTGGTAAGATCAGACCATAAACTAATCTCACTGGATATTCACATCCCGACCCCACCCCCTGCCCAGAAAACCACAGTGAAAAACTTCTCTAAAGCAAATTTCACACTCCTCAAAACCGAGGTGGAATCCTTCAAAGCCCCCGGGCCTGTGGAAAATACGGCCCAGACCGCAGATCCCTTTATAAACGCATTCTATGAACACCTTCAGGAATGCATGGATCATGCGATCCCAAATAAAACCAAGACCCATTCCTCCAAAGGCAGACCCCAGCCATAAACAAACTAGACAATAGAAGGAGGAAGCTACTAAATGATAGAGCAAAATCCAAAAAAGGGAAGGCATCACTGATCAGTATTAGCAAAAAACTACGGGCACTCATAAAATTGTCTAAGGCCAGCTTCGAGAGAAAAATTGCACAGGACACTAAGGATAATCACAAGGCTTTCTTTAGTTATGTTAGGAACCTGGGTGGTAATTCCCAGATATGCTCAGAATTAGTCGAAAATGACAAAAAATACACTGAACCCACAGACATTGCCAACATCCTAGCTGACAGGTTCAGCGCAAACATCTCCCCCCCACCAAAAGGGCAAATATCTATCCCAGCAGAGTGCTGCCCCCCTGACATCTCAGATGCTCAGGTAAGAGCCACCCTCTCCAAAGCAAAAAAGACAGCATCAATGGGACCAGACAGTGTCCCAGGCTGCGTCCTACATGAACTCCAAGAAGAGCTAAACCCAAACATAAAACTACTGTTCAATCTCAGCCTTACTACAGGATATGTGCCCAAAGAATGGCATACAGCAACAGTGGTCCCTCTCCATAAAGGTGGTGCCTCAACGGATCCTGGAAACTATTGCCCCATAAGCCTGACTAGCTTGGTCTGCAAAGCTATGGAAAGGATCATCATGGACCTCATAAATAAAGATATTGGGGACCTACAGACACTGGATCCTACCCAGTTTGGCTTTGTTAAGGGCAGATCCTGCCTCTTAAACCTGGTTGATTTCTTTGAAACAGTCACCAAGGCCATTGACGAGGGGAAGGTGGTCCACACAGCCTACCTGGACCTCGCAATAACCTTCGATATAATACCCCACTCGGGCATTATAGATAAGCTCACCAGCTTAAATATAAACCCCTATGTCACTAGATGGATTGCAAACTGGCTCAAGGACAGAACCCACATGGTTAGAATTGTTTGAGCAATTTCAGACTCCAAACCAGTTACAAGTGGTGTCCCACAAGGCTCAGTCCTGGGACCTCTCTTGTTCGGTATATATTTCTCTGAGGTACAGGCCAACACGGAAGGACTGTGGCTGACCAAGTTCGCAGATGACTGCAAACTGGGCGCCATAATCGACTCTCCAGCCAACACAAGCATCTTCCAAAAGGGCCTCATAGAAACAGACAACTGGTGCCAGAGCCATGGCCTCAAGCTAAATGCCAAAAAGTGTATAGTCATCCCCTTTGGCAAAAACAAAGTGCCCACAAATTACCACATAGGTGGTAATCCATTAAGTACAGAAGAAGTAATTAGGGACCTGGGGACCCAAGTTGATAGCAATCTCTCATTTGACAACCATGTGGCCAAAGTGGTTAGAAAAACATTTTATATAGCCCACCTAATCATGAAGGGATTCACATCTAGATCAGGGGAGGTCATCGTGCCTCTTTACTCATCCCTCATCAGGCCCATAATTGAGTACAATGCCCCTTTTGGGATGTACCTTACCAGACACCTGCAGCAACTGGAAAGACCCCAAAAATACCTCAACAAGAGGAACAAAGGGCTCAAACAGATGCCATATGCTACCTGGTTAAAGAAACTCCAGCTCTACTCAGTGGCATATCGCCTGTTCAGAGGCGATCTGTGCCTGACGTATAAAGCCATGTCCAATCCGGAATTAATGGACATGCTGCACCTCAGAAAATCCAAATCCCATCGAGCTACGTGCTCGAGAGACTTGAACCTCAGCACTGAAATAACTAGGACATGCTGGATGGACAGATTCATAACCCAGAGGCTCCCTTCACTCTGGAATAAAATCCCAGTCCATGTTAGGCAGAGTCCCTCATTGACTCTCTTCAAGAGGAATCTTGATGAGTGGATGGGAGATCGTAGGTTTAACCCGGCTATCACTTCTGTGTCACTGTTAGACAGAGGCACAGTATACTAACCTCGAAAAAGGGCATAGCAAAATAAATTTAAAATGGGTGGCGAAAGCCAAACACATTCTGGCTAGGCTTATAAATGCCCTAGGGCAGATAGCCTAGTATGAACCTATGAACCTATGAACCTATGAACCTATGAACCTCTGAACCTATGAACATTTGTCTAAAGCAGAGGAGTGGGGAAATCAAGAAAAAGCACACATGCAAATACTTTTGGAAGACTTAAATAAGCCAAGGTTAGTCGTAGATGGGGTTGAACTACTAACAGTTAAGATAGGAGGAGCTGAGATAAAAAATGGTGATGTATACCCAATCTACAGGAATAGTCTCTAGTAACAGATGACACTGTGGTGGATGTTTGGAAGTTAGGAGGGAAGAAAGTAATAAAGAGCTGGAAGATTTTTTCAACAGTATTTTAAAAGAAGGGGAGGTGCCAGTATCCTGGAAAAAAGCTGTGGTGGCTGTAATACCTAAAGATGGTAAATGCCCATCTGACATAGTTTCATACAGGCCCATTTCAATTCTAATCTCTATCTCTAACAAGATTATAAAGTATGTATGTCTATAATTGCTAAATGGAAAAGACGATGCCAAATTTGATAAATAAAAGCCAGTGTGGTTTTGTGGAGGGGAGGCAAAAGTTTGATAACATTAATAGAACAATGATGATCCAGAAGGAAGCAGAATGTAATAAAATCCTGCTGTAACTGGGGAGTCTTGGTGCAGAAAAAGCATTCAAAAGAGTAAGCTGGGATTTTATGAGTACGACTATGAAAACATTTGCATTTCCAGACACAATAATAAGGTAAATTAGAAGGATATATGAGGGTTCAGAGGGAAAAAAATCAAAGTGTTATGGTTCCACTCTGATACATTATGCCTAAACAGATGAATCAGGCAGCAGTGCCATCTTTTCCCTTTGTTATTTGCGTTATATTTAGAACCACTGGAAAAGAAAATAAGGGACTCCTTAATTCAAAGATATAATTGGTATGCTGTTCAAGAAAGGATGGCTTTATTTGCAGATTATTTTATTTTGTACCTGATGGAACTAGAAAAGGACATCTCAGTACTGTTGAATATTCCTTGAGAGTTCTGTATTTTTTCAGGATATGCAATTAATAAAGCTAAAACAAATAGTATAGCTATAAAATATGTACCTACACGTGAAATGGTCCAGCACGCTCCATATTTATGGGGACATGGTAAAATGAAGTATTTAGGAGTACACATTAAAAACGATTCAGTTATACCAGCTAAGGATATGTGGGAAGAGACTAATCAAAAAATAATGCAAAAGCTGAGAAACTGGAAGCTTTTGCGTATGGATATGGACAGCAAGTTACAATCAATAAAATGTTTTTAGTTCCTTTAGTTTTATCCACAGGTCAACATATTTTTATTAACTAGAGGAAAAGTTGTAGATAGTAATTAATAAAGAGTTGGAAGGATTTTATTTGGGAGAGAAAGAGGGAAAGAGTCAAGTGGAGTAAATTGATTCTCCCTATAGAACAAGGAGGTTTAGGATTACCTGATTTAAAGGGATATTTTAGAAGTGCACAGAGGCTCTTATATGTAACACAAGAAGAAAGTTACATTTCAAAGTGGAAAGGTAGGATGATGAAGCTTGGGGTAATTCAAGAAATAAGGAAATAATGGGATTTTACAAGCATATCCTTAAGGAGAATAAGACGTCATACAGAATGTTATATTTATAAAATAACAAAATGTATATTACGAACTAAGCCATCATGGAAATGTTTAATGGAGATTCTGCTGATAGGGATGACTTCAATGATAGAGACAGAGAATAGACAAGCATGGGCTTGAATATACTGGAGGATGCTGGCAAAGGAACCAAGGTATTGGGAACAAGTAATTAGAGAAGGAAAGGTAATAGAATGGAAAGAGGCCAAGGAAACATTTGGATTGCAGGCTAGTGATTCCCATCTCTAGCAGGGATTGATTTCAGAGTATAGTCAAAAAAGGATAGGGGAATCTAAATGAAAGACATGTACTGGTTGAGTTTTTTATTAAATCTTGAACAGAAGCTGCTGTTAAAAAAGAGAAAATTAGTAGGGTATATAAAATATTTTACAGTAACTATAGAAATCAATCAGACCCGCTCAGAAAAAATTGGGAAGAGAAAGATTAGATATACAGTTTACAAAGAAACAATGGAAGGACATATCTATGGTTACCAAATATGTAACAAAGTCTATAGGATTTAGGATTTTTGCCTGGAAGTGTTTGCATAGATACATTTATGCCCCAATCAGACTCCAAATCATTTTTCTTCAGATAGATGGTAAATGTTGGAGGTGTTATGAGGAAGAAAGAGGTAACTGGGAACATATGTTTTGGGAGTGTAATGCGTTGGTAAACTTTAAATATTCCCTATGGAGTACTCTCTTGGGAATACTAGACTAAGGAAATATTTTTTCTGAGCTGGAATACAGGATCTGAATTGCCTAGACATTGAAAGGCCTTGCTAAGTTTAATTTTGGTGAGTGCCTAAAAAGCAATTAATAAAAATTGGAAATCAAAATCTAAACCAAACATTGTTGAAGTAGTGAACATTGTAACAGAGATAAAAAACAAAAGATGAGATCTTTGGAAATGAGAAGGAGTAAATTTCATAGAAAAAAATGAAATTGTGGTAACAATACATGCAGAAAAATGCTTTAGAAGAGGAATGAGGTTTAAGTGAAGGCAGAACTTGAATAATATATGCAATGTTGCCTAGATTACAGAATATATAGCAATATATGTGATGTATAATGTCTGTAAATGTGAACGTGTTCATATGGTTTGTTTACATTTATATAAATGTATGTTTGCCTATGCCACAAGTGATAATTCAATAATGTTGTTAAAAAAGAATGAGGCTGGAAATTCTTTAAGTTTGAGGAGTTAGTTATGGGGATCAGCTGGTCAGCTCTAGGCAGTAGTCATGGAAGGTCTTATGAGAGTAGTGGTTACTTGGTGAATTTAACAGCTTGTCTTGGCATGAAGACCAAATAGAAATGAACTGTTACCCCTGAGGTAGTGAAAGTGGAATAGTCTTAGATTAGCTGTGGCATCACACTGCTGATAAAACATAAATAGCTACAGAGGACAGGAACAGACCTAGTTATAGGCTGAGTGATACTAAGACAATGGATCATGGGATATGTCTCAGTAGCATACCCTGAGATGGCTCAAGTGTAGGGTACAAGAGGAGGATGAAATTGTGTGGAATGTGGGTGGAAGTGTTCATATCTAATTAAAAGTAAAAAAGAAAAATAAAACAAGTTATGCTAAATTACTCACAAGTTTGTAAAATTGCATTTAAATTGTAAATAATTACTTTTTGTTTTTCTCTGCTGTCCAAACTGGATTTCCATTAGGAATAATATCACTTCAGTTGCGTTTGTACTTTAGTGATATCTCTTTAACTATGTAAAAATGTCCCTGTATTTCCAACTGCATTGTATTTTGTTTCTGTTTCTACCTTTTCTACCTAGGCTTCCTTTGAAAAGGATCCTTTCTATGGCCCAGAGGGACTATCCAGGTAAACAAATGCAATCAATCTATCGATCAATCAATAAAAAGCTATAACACAAGCTACGGGTGGACATTGCTTTGTTTTAGAAGACTAACATAAATGTCCATAATGGACCAAACTTAAATGATTATAAATTCAGAGGGACTGTAAAGGACCTAAATATCGGTGATGGAAGAGGGGAGTAACTATATTCTTCAACTCAAAAGTAGCAACTATAAATCAGTTTAAGTCTGATATTCTTTTCTGACAGCAGGTTGGATCACAGCTGCCTATTGCTGTGTGTCAGAAGTAAAATTAAATGTTCCAAAGTCTTTACACCTGAACAATAAAATAATCTCTTTGCATTTTTTTCTTTGTTGAAGAGATTTTCTCACACATAAAGAAGTTAATCATAATACTGAATACAACAAATTCAATGCTATAATTGCATTATAGCAAAACAAATGAGCAGTGTGTGGTCTGCCTTTCAGGCTTGACCAGCTTGAATCAGACAAGGCAGCCAACACATATCACATCCTAACTGACATCACAGCATGATTAGTGCTACTGGTGTTAATGAGTTAACAAAAAAGTCAGGAGGATTCAGAAATAGGATACACGGAATAATGAGGGTGGTGAACAGGCAAGTGGGTTTAAGTGAGAAGGCAGGGAACATGGATGGACTTGAATGGAATTATGTCAGTTTTGAGCATTTCTTTATTGGGTTTTGGTCTCATATCAAGTGTTAGTGACTAGCCTGGGGACAGTGCAGAAGGTGACGTTGTAGGAGAAATGCTAATGAGACTCTAAATCTAGAACTGGATAAATTATACAGGAAAAATAGATCCATACATGAATTGGAGAAAGTTTGAGAGAAGCAATGAATGGCTATGGATGGGAAGACTTGTGGGGAAGGAGACATAGGGATAGGAAGGAACTCACTATGTCTAAGAATAGGATACTGCAAGCCAGATATATACACAGGTTCTTATTATATTTTATTTATTTTTTATTTGTTTACCAGGAACATCCAACTCGGCCTTTGCTGACCTGTTTTCAGTGAAGGCCCGGGGAGAAAAGCTCCACAGATACAACATTAACATAGTACTGAAGTACAGAATGCTGGTTATAGAAATTTAACAGCTTTCAAATTATACTCATAACAAAACTACACTTGCACACAATAGTATAGATACAAAAAAAAAACGTAACAACTTAGAATATACATTGACAGGTACATTCAATTTCCTTAAATGATTACAATATTTAATTACAGAGAATGAGTTTAGCTTTGAGTTAATATAATAAAGCAGGAGATAGCAGAAAGTAGGAGTGTAGTAGACAGGTCAGCAGATCATTAATTTCATAATAAGTAGGTAACAGACAGAAGGAAGAAATAGAGGAAGTTGGAAAAGTAAAGGCACAGGGGTTTGTAGCATTATGTAGACATAGTCCCAAAGTTAATCCAGCCTAGAGCAGGAGCAGAGTCAAGTAAGTTTGAGGTGTTCTCTTAGTAGCTATTTGAATTTAGATGTGTTATCAGTATTGAGAATGTTTTGCAGTATACTGTTCCTAATTTTGGCAATTTTATGTGAGTATAGGGAGTCTGACCTATTGACCTTCAAGAGTATTTTATTAGAAGACCTTAGACACCTGCTGCTTGAGTAGGGTTGGACAAGTTTTCAAATAGATGGACAGTTTTCAGAGTGAAGGAAGGTGGAGTGTGTTAGTACCAAATGGTTGTAAGTTGGTTGGGGAGTTCTAACCAATTAAGTTTGTGGAGAGTGATGCAGTTATAGGTCCTAGTTGGATGGCTGGCAGCGAATCTGGCTATTTTATAATAACAGGTTTCTAGTTTAGCTAAGTCAGATGCTACTTTCCCATTATTGGGGCAACACGTATACCATGGTAGAAGGCTCTTGAAATACTGTTACAGCTGCTGATTTTGTAGATTGTAATAGCATTGTGTAGGTTAAGAGATGTCTTACTCTAAGAAGTTGACAGGTATGTCTTTGTGCAAGACAGTACCTATTATGTGTTCCTACCACACCACTGCAGTATTAAGTGGTGAACAACTGATTGTATCACCTTCAAACTACTCTCCTTCTGCATGTGCACGGACTGGTCTCATTTAACAAATCAATAAAAACTGATCGGTTTTGAATCTATGTTTGAATTTTCCAGTCTCTCTCAGTTTCGGTCTCTTACTTTGCTCCCGGTTCTGTTCTTTATTCTCATTGAACTTCTTGGTAGACAGGGGCTCCCTCAAGACTGTTACTCTTCCCAAATTTCCAGACTAGATGTAGGTTGCTTTCTACAATCTGTTTCCTAACTAGATGTAGGTCGCCTTCTACAATCTGTTTCCTTCCTTCCAAAGACAGCGAGTAGTGTGGTTTCTACAGATTGGTAAAATGTAATGGATGTAATTCATTTAGTTTCTACCCGATTTGATAAAGATTATTCTTTCTCCACACCACCATTCAGAGGTGTTTTCCCCAGAAAACCGAAATGTTTCGGAAAATTGTTTATTGAAAGAGTTCATGTAGGAAAATATACCCCACACACAAATGAAACTAGCTTTATTTTATGATAAATAACATAGACCTAACTGCCTGTGAGGGTCTTACGAAGATGGGAGGAAACTTGAGTCCTAGCCTATTGGGTCAGCCTCCCAGTGAAGTGCAATCAGCTGATTGAAGAATTCCTACATATCTGCTGTCAAAGACCTGCTCAGCCTTCTGCAGAGGAGGGGTGTCAGAGATGGAACCCCCAAAGGGGACAACTCCTTTCCAAGAAAACAGCCATTGGGGAGCCGTAAATGATGAACTGGGATGACATTGTGAAACTTTTCCACTTCATGGCTAACAACTGTGCGCTCATTGTGCTAGCATGTTAGAACTGTTGCCCCGATAATGGAAAAGTACCAGCTGGATTTTCTTAGATTGGTGAAAATGGGTGAGGCATATAGGAAAATGGATAAGAGGTGAGTTCTACTGATGGCTTGTCAAGTGGATTCTGTTAGGAAGAGCTTTATTCTATAAAGGGAGCCTAGCTTAATGTGCACTTTCTTGATGACTAAGTCTAAGTGTTTGTCAAATCTGAGGTCCTTGAATATGGTGACCCCTAGTAAGTTTGTAAATTAAACCGGCTCTAATAATGTAGAAGAATAGAATATAGACATGTGTATGGGATTAACACAGATGCTATGACTGTATTGCCTCCTGCTTCACTAGTGTTAGAGATTGAGATTAATGATTAATGATATAGATGTTGGGGTAGAGATATGAAAGCTATAAAGGTTATTGGAAGAAAAGGAAAAATTAAAGCATATACTTTCATTGCTAAAATGGTTCAGGGA
This sequence comes from Protopterus annectens, assembly GCF_019279795.1. Classification (NCBI taxonomy): domain Eukaryota; kingdom Metazoa; phylum Chordata; order Ceratodontiformes; family Protopteridae; genus Protopterus; species Protopterus annectens. Next base: position 320,949,125 of record NC_056725.1, read on the forward strand.
AATAACAGAAAAGAGCGCTTGAATGGGATTATTACAGCATTTGAGGTAGAGTAATGCTTCTATAAAGGAATGTCAGATGGTGATCTAAAAATAAATTCTATAGGCTGGAAAATAACTTGGTAGAATTATACAAGGGAGAGGAGGAGAGCATCATTCAGATTATTCATAGATGACTGCATTTTAATGACAGAGAATGTAAAAAAAAATGGTTTTATAGACATCTAAGGAATTTGGAGGTATAAGTAATAACTTTTTATAAGAATGAAGAATGTTTTGGTGAGACTGGTATCAGATAGGTGGTAGAATGTGACTGAAGAAAATATGTGACTTATGTACATAGGCATGTACTAAGAAATGCATGAGGGCTCTATGAACAGAAACTTATAGTTTGTAAAGTTTAAGGGGTGTATTTATAGCCAATTACTAGGCATTCAGTCCAGGAGACCATTGTGAAGCTAATCCGAATTCCCAATCTGCCACAAAGCACAGACTAGTTAATTGATTCACTCAGGGCCACATAGGTGGCAAATCCTGATCTGCTGAATCAGCTGATTAACAGCTCACAGCAGTCATAACCTGCAGTAACTGCAATAACAAGACTCAATCCCACATACACAACATTATGAGTCAAGTACAAATCCAGGGTACAAAAATAAGGGTAAAGTGAGAAGCATGATTCAGAGAATGACAATTTTAGGGTTAAATGCACTGTGGAATTTTCCCATTACAACAGGAGAAGCAGACTGAGCACCCTGCAGAATACTATAGGGAGGTGAGCAGTGAGGCTAATGGAACGAGAAATGCCAGGATGTATCAGTGGGTAGGCAAATAGCATCTTGTGTGTGTGGCAGTGGGATGGTGCTGCTGTACTTCAAATGTTGTGCTTAGCATTTAGCGTTTTAAAATGATTATGTGAAAACATGACTGATAACAAGATGAGAGTTCATGCGCAGCATGTGAACATGAAAGATGAAGAGATCTCCCAAAACATATGGGAGAATGCAATAAAAATAAAACTCATGAAAATCTATTGAGCTGGGGTGACATGAAACAGCAATTTAATGGGCAGGATGGGTAGGGGTGGGGGAGAAGAAAGTGAGAGTGCTATTAGAGGACAGGAAATTACAAAATGTGACATTAAGACATCCAAGAGAGTAGCTTGGTGACAGAGGTAGAAGTACTGGGTGAATATTTTGTAGATCTTTAATAGTTTAAAAAAGTTGGGGAGAGTGACTAAAGGTGGCCAAGGGTGGGTAGTGGAATTCTGCAAGATTGTGAAAGAGAAATAGCTTATTAGAAACAAATGATGGCCAGTAGGAAAGGGGAGAAAATGGAGAGCTCATTGACGCTGCATAAACTCCAGATGGATAAAAGGGATGACATACACTGACATAACAGAAAAGAGAAATAGTCAATCCATTAGATTGTTACAAAAGATGGTGGGAAGGGAGAAAAAAGGATGGAATGGGAATATATCTGGGGTCGTCTGCTGGTAACTAAGACTGGAACATCATTTGGGACTAGTAGATAAAATACCTATGTAAGTAGTTATGCATCTGGTTCTTAACTCACATTAGACTGAAAAAAGAAGGTAAACCTGTTATCAGGTGCAAAAAGGAAGGAGCATGTCATTCAACACTGAATAATTGAAACAGGGCCCTATTATATGTTTTAAGTTATTTGTGAATCTTGCATATATATGTGAGGCATTCAGCAGGGTGAATCATTGTGGATTGGAAGAAAAGTGAGGAATGATTATGTTAGCCTCGGTAATAAAAATAAGAAGGGCAGAGATATGGAAAGTGGGCCAAGAAAAGAAACAAAATATACCAGGGATACTAATTTGGTTTGCAAAGATGGTTAATGAGAGGATTATGGTGAGGGGTAAACTGCCTTTTTTGCAGAAAGAATGGGAAGTTTTACATAAAGGACTGCTCTGTATGGGGGTCATAGTTAAGTTGAAATCTGAGTGCATTGGAGGAGTTGCTCTTGACCTGCTCTACACATCTACCATCCTTAAAGAAAATGTAATCATATGATCCACATATATGCTTCAAAGCTATAGAGTATGGAAAATAAACAGTAGACTTTTCAGGAAGGATTGTATGTCTAACTCTCTCAGTGTAGTAACTGTAGTAGTATTTCAGTACCATTTTATGACAATGTATTATTCTTAAGCTACTTCTGAAAGATATCAAGGAAGATATCACACTCCTCAACATTATTCAAAATATTGTAAGGGTTCCTGTTTTAGTCATTAGCACAATAAATTAGAAGTATACAACTGCATTTATCGTAGATAAAAAGACACAAAACAAAGACTTACATAATCCATCATTATTTACACTATACTGGTTTAGTTGTTTTAAGGAAAACGGTGGCATCAAAATATGAATATTTCTATTCCCCTATAAATGTATATGCATCACTAGAAAAAAAAACAGGGCAAATAATATTGTGTTCTCATTCCTTTCATTATGCATATCGATCTTGTCTGTTTATTGGAAGTGAACACATTGATGACAGTCAAAAAGATAGGCCTCAAGTCTGCATTACCTAGGACTAGTAAAAAAATAAACGTGTTCCATTAGATATCCCTTATGCATGCCTTAACGTGTCTCTGCTTTATTCTTCTCATTAACCTAAGTGTCGCAGTAATACAGGAATCATTAAGTATAATAATACTCACTAGCAAGTGGTGATAATGCCATATATTCTGGTCATCCTAGAGCATGGCCAATGATTCATTATGCATCACATTGCCTGGACTGCTATGTATGAATTACAGATAAATTGTCTGAGAGTGTGTATGTTGTTCTGGCTTGTGAACAGATGCAGACAAGTAGATCAATATACGCCCACACCTAGTGGGAAAATGCAGGTCTGCTTCAGAAAACTGAGAAGATTCCACTGAAAAGGCAAGATGTCAGCAAAGGGATTAGGGGAGCTATTCATAGAAACAGAATCCTGCAGGCAACAATCCGATGTTAATGGAGAAGAATGCTCATTTTATCTGGTGCTCTATACCCCAAGGACTTCATTTCTGAAAAGTACAATGGAGGAAAGAGGGTAACAACATCTATCTGAAAGCATAACTGAAGCATAACAAAATAACATACACAGTTTGCAAAGTAACTACATACTGGGCAAAGACTGATGTTTTCTACGAAGATGCAGCAGCTATGAAAAAAAAAATAGTTAAGATAACGAGAGTAAAGAATAACTTGAACTATTTGTGAAGGAGCCTTGCATAATAAGCACATTCTGCAGCATTCTCTGAAGTGCTTCCTTCCTTTATTACATTCGCATCAACTAATTTTGTAGCAAGGCACATGACTCCTGCAAAGAAAATGGGAATTCATTTGTCTGAAAATGAAGGACAAGACAGAAAGGCATTGTTGTGCAAACTGTCTTGCATCTGCCTCAATAAAAAAAAAATAAAAATTGTTTGGAAAACAGGATAATTACTTCAATGACAAATTGTCATTATATGCAGACCTCAAGGGTAGCAGAGATGTGTGCAGATTACTCACTGAATCCACTATAACAAATGACATACTGGTTGGAAGGTGACACTACTGTATTTGGTCTGAAATGAGTCATTCCAACAGCTGCTTCAGACAAAAACAAAACAATGCTTTCTGTGCTACAAGGACATTATGTAAACTGTACACACAAGGGAAAGAGTTGTGTGATGCCTCTTATGTTACACTGGTGCCACCAGATGTGGCAAAATTATAGTGGGTGAGTAAGTGCTGCAAAGAGATCATTACATAATGTGCCTTTTCCTGTGCAATAGCCCTTGACAGATAAAGACTGTGAATGTTTACATGTTAACAGAAAACAACAGATCCATCAATCCATCCACAGCCCTTTTTCCAAATTTTGCACATGGGGTCGGGGTGTATCTTCAACATGGCAATCATCTACAGCCAAGGATTGCACTGCCAGGTGGCTAGCCTTGCCATGGCTGTTCTTGAATACCACATACTCATACAGGCACTCACACCTATGGGCAATTTAGAATGTGCAGTTCAGCTACTGGATGTCTTTTGAATGTGGGAGGAAACCAGAGCACCTGGAGGAAGGCCATGCAAACACAGTTAGGACACTCATATTCCAGACAGAAGCAGCCCAGCCGAAAATCAAACTGGAAAACATTTTGCAGTGAGGTGACAGTGCTATCTGTTGTACCACAGAATACTTCAGACAAGACTGGGAAATGAATGTATAAGCATGTGTGCTTGCATCACCAATGAACTACATAAGCATACTCTACATTGACTGCAAATGATCAAAACTATATAGGTCAACATGCCAGTATGAATGCACCAAGCACAAATCTTGGCGCATGCAAAACACACTAAAAAAAAAAAAAAAACATTGTGCCCCCACCTCCATCCTCTGTGAATTATATATACCAACTCCAAAATTGCAATGCAGTGTGGAAAGGACAACATTCCATTCCCAACTGAAGAGTAATCCTGCACACAAAGCAGGCAGCATCCTGAGATGAACCAGCAGTTCAATAAAACAACCCTGCAAAGAAAATATTTGATCTATCGAACATATGATGAAACCCATTACAGTCATATGTATGTACACACACACACACACACACACACACACACACACACACACACACACACACACACACACACACACACACACATATATATAAAACAAGGAAAAGATAATGGTTAGTTTCTAATCAGGTGCAGGATCCCCAAATCATGCAGTCATTGAAGTCATCACACTTCAGGTAAGACTTCATCATAGTCCATTTAGGTGTAAATGACCTGAGATGTACCTCACTAGACTATATGGAGAGAGACATTAAGGAGCTTTCAGAATTTGTGTCTAAGGCTGGTATAAGCCTAGCACTGAGCAGGAAATTATCATCTCCAAGAATGATGCCACAATATGAGAAAAAAATCATTGATCTCAACAACTGGTTGTCTTTCTGGTGTCATTCTTAAGGGATCCAATAATTGTCATATTTGAATGATATGGTTAACAGACCATGTTACTTTGTCAAAGATGGTATGCACCTTTATCATCTAAGCATTTGAATATTGAATAAACTTTATCCACCCCTCAGTGACATATTTAGGCAATGCCAAATTGTCAGACCTACCGCTCAATGCCAGGAGATTAAATAAAAAAAAAATAAGTAAATAAATAAATACATTGTCTCCAAGTCCTCTTCACACTCATGAATATAGACACCTGTGTGGTTACTGAGACATGGTTTAAAGCAGCAGAGTACCCTGACAGTTCAATGTTTCAGTGCCTTCTAAACTTTTAGACTAGTAGCTGCACAGACAAGAGTTAAAGATGGAGGTGTCTCAATATACATCAATAACAAGCATACCTCTAGGGTGGTCAGAAAGGATGACATGCTGGAGTTTCTCCATGTGCAGATCACCATAGACAAAATCCTATACCATATCCTAGCCATCTATAGGCCACATTCCATGTCCAAGAAGCTCATAATGTATACTTGAACCAACTGGAGATAGTTACCATTCAAACTAACACCGTACTTATGGAAGAATTTAATTACCCCTCTAAAGACTGGGAATCCAACGTAGCCTCATATTTACAGCAACACAGATTCTTATAATTCATAAATACAAGCAAATAGTGAATATGCCCACTAGATGCTCCAACATACTTGACGTTGTGCTCAGAAATATGCGGACATTATGCAACTCCCTCCAATGTTATATACACCCAGTAAGGTCCAACCATAAAGCTGTCTCCTTCTAAATCAAAATCAGCTCCATAATCCTATTAAAAGCAATGGCAGTTAAGAACTATTCTAAGGCATGTTACCTTTTATTAAGTGATGGTTTGTCAAAACAAATCCCCTCCAAACTTCAAGAACGCAGCAGCCTATGTTGAATTGTTCTCAGAAACTCTGTACAGCCATGCCAATGGCTATTTCTCCTAGAAGTAAGCCCAGAATTAGCCTCAGATAAAAAACACCCTGGTGGCATCACATATTAAACATAATACACAAAAAATGAAAAAATATGGCAAAAATCAGTAAGGGTAATTCACATAAAGATAAAAACTCTATTGTCAAACTAAGTAGGCAACTAATTGGGCTAATTATGTCAAGAAAAGTCACGTTTGAGATTAAGATAACCTCAAAGGTGAAAGATAACCATAAGGCCTTCAGCTATGTTAGAAACCTTAAGGTCAGCACACAGCAATGTGCTGAATGGTGATTAATGATGCCACAATCACCAAGCCTGGTGATATAGCAGACTTGTTAGTAGACAAATTCAGACAGGTAGGAATTTTAAAAAAGCTTTTGAACAGATTGATAACAGTGTTCAATTCATAAACAACAAAAACACTTTTCCGTGTGGTAGTTGCTCTCAATGTCCCCACATTTTCAGAGATCCACATATTAGATTAAAGAATGGGTTAAACAGTTTTGTTAGATTTTGCAAAGGCAACTGCAGAACTAAAATGCTAGTCTATTTAGCTGTCTGTGGTGGTTGTCCTGCCTTTTATGTAGGAAAAACCGAGAGAGCATTTAGAGACAGAATATATGAACACTTGTATGACATCAGGACAGGCGAGGACACTAGTGCACTGTTTAAACATTCAGAGGTTTGTGTTTCTTTTTCTGGTTTTAAATTTGGCATTATTGAATTTGTTAGGAATAATGCCAGAGGGGGTGATTGTAAAAATATTTTATTAAATAAAGAAATGAAGTGGCAACTCAGGTTGAGGGCAAACATTCAACCTGGTCTTATCGAATATGTCAGTATCAAACCAGTCCTGCTAGCTAAAGCTGCTAGGGTTTGATACTGTTTATTTTAGTGATGATTTACTTTTCATTTCTATCTATGTTTCTTTTTTTGCCTCTGTTTTACAGTATTTTAGATAATATTTCATTTCAATTATATATTTATACATTGTTTTTTCATGCATATTGTAACATGTTTCTTTAAAAGTTTAATTGGATGATTTATGAGGTATTATATAAGTCTTTTGTAGCACCTGTGTTTTTATGTATCTGATGAAGTCTTATTTAGATGAAAGCGATTGTACATAAAGCTCATTTCGCCTTCTCTTGTGGTTGGATTATTTTTCATTTCAATGTTATATTCTCCCCAGTAAGGTTCAACCATAAAGCTGTCTCCTTCTAAATCAAAATCAGCTCCATAATCCCATTAAAAGGAATGGCAGTTAAGAACTATTCTAAGGCATGTTACCTTTTATTAAGTGATGGTTTGTCAAAAATAAATCCCCTCCAAACTCCAAGAACACAGCAGCCTATGTTGAATTTTCTCAGAAACTCTGTACAACCATGCCAATGGCTATTTCTCCTAGAAGTAAGCCCATAATTAGCCTTAGATACAAAACACCCTGGTGGCATCACACATTAAACAGAATACACAAAAAAATGAAATAAATACGGCAAAAATCAGTAAGGGTAATTCACATAAAGATAAAAACTATTGTCAAACTAAGTAGGCAACTAAGTGGGCTAATTAGGTCAAGAAAAGTCACATTTGAGATTAAGATAATCTCACAGGTGAAAGATAACCATAAGGCCTTCTTCAGCTATGTTAGAAACCTTAAGGTCAGCACACAGCAATGTGCTGAATGGTGATTAATGATGCCACAATCACCAAGCCTGATGATATAGCAGACTTGTTAGTAGACAAATTCAGTTCCAACTTTATCCCCCCCATACACATACCCCAACCAGTCACTTAAAAATACGGTCAAGCATAATTGTTCCAACCATAACTAGAGAGTATGTACTGGCTGATCTCGCTAAAGCAAAGAACACGGCCTCAATGGGCCCTGATAACATCCCAGGTTGCCTCCTGAACAGTCTAAAATATGACTTATCAGGACTCCTGGAGTCATTATTTAACTATAGTCTTAAAATAGGCTTTGTGCCACATGAACAGAGAACTGAGTCAGTCATTTCTTTCATAAGGGAGGATCTTCAACTGATCTTGAAAAATTACAGACCCATTAGTTTGACTAGTCTTATTTGCAAAGCCACGGAAAAAGTATTATGAAAATTTTCAACAAGGACATAGGAGGCCTCCACAGAATGGATCCATCGGAGTTTGGCTTTTTCAAGAGTGGGCCATTCTTACTGTATCTGATGGATTTCTATGAAAAGGTCACTTTAGCAATGGATAAGGGGAAAACTGTGTATACTGTGTACAAAGATCTGGTTAAACCATTTCATACAATGCCCCACTTGGGCATTGTCAACAAACTTAGGGAACTAGGTATAGTCCCCTTCATAACATGATTCATGGCTAGCTAGCTCACTGATAGGACCCAGGGGTTAGAATCAGTGAGTCCACCTCCAAAAAGAGATCAGTCACCAGTGGAGTCCCCCAAGGTTCTGTGCTAGTTTCACTCCTCTTTGGCATCTACTTGAAGGATGTTAAAGCCAATGCCAAAGGACTCTGGCTATCCAAGTTCACAGATGATTTCAAACTGGGAGCAGTCATCGAATTCCGCCAGGATGAGAACACCCTAACACAGACAAATGCTTGGTGCCAAAGGCAGGGCTTAAAACTCATTACAAAGAAATGCATTATGGTACCTTTTGGGAAGTCAGCCATCCTGGGTAGCTATGTCATAAATAAGACACCTCTAAAAATGTATTCACTAGTCAGGGATCTGGGAATTCATGTAGATAGCAACTTAGCCTTTGACTAACATGTGCCCAAGGTAACAAGAAAATTATTCTAGATTGCTCAACTTAAAAGCAATGGCATGGCATGTAGGCCCATCAATGTCATCATATCACTGTACTCAGTCCTCATCTGACCCATCATAGTGTATAATGCCCCCTTCTGTGTGCACTAGACCAGAAACATGCAGCAACTGAAATATTCACAAAGGTTCCTTATGAAAAGAATACAGGGAGTAAACACAATGTCCTGTTCTGATCTGCTCAAATTCCGTCTCTTTACTTGGTATCATACAGACTCCTTACAGGTGATCTTTGCCTAACATAAAAGGCATCCCTGGACCTTGTTTTGCTAAACCTTTTGCACATCTGCAAAACAAACAACAATAGAACTACTAGATTAAAATACCTAAATTTTGCTTGCAACATAAATAGGACATGTTGGAGAGACAGATACATTTCTCTGAGAGTTCCCATTCAATGTGAAGCACAGTTCCTCCCTATTCCTATTTATGCACAACTTGGAACAATGGATGGCTAATTGGAAATTCATCCTTGGTGTGGTGTTTCTGTCTCAGTAAATCAGTCTCAATATAAATCAAATTTGTGGGTTACATTTGGGTTGCATGGCTAAGCTTATGGCCCTACTGGTCAGTAGCCTAGTATACACCAATTAATGTATGATACACACACAGACACACACACACACACACACACACACACACACACACACACACACACACACACACACACACACATATATATATATATATATATATATATATATATATATATATATGTATGTATATATATATATATATAGAGAGAGAGAGAGAGAGACAGAGAGAGACAGATATCTAGCTATCTATCGCTAAATAGATATACGGTAGATATAGACATAGAAATAGATATAGATATACAAACGCACACCCCCATCCATAAACACATACAGTTAGGTTCATGTTCATAAATACTAGGCTATCAGTCTGCAGACTAGTACAAGGCTAGGCAACAACTAAAGGTCAGAATCAAACTCTGTACCATTATGTCAACCCTCCCCCTTACCTGCTCTCTCTCTCTCTCTCTCTCTAGATATATATGTATATCTAAACACACACACACACACACACACACACACACACACACACACCTATCTCTACTTATATATACCAATTGACAGTACAACTTAAAGAAACATAGTGGCAAACTTTTTCAGTCCACTATTAGTAAGCATCCATCTTACCTCCACGACACCAAATCAGTCACAAGACATTACTAGTTCCGTAATATATACTGAGGCTGAAAGGAAAAAAATGTCAAAACATCCTAAAACACACCCTGAAATACCACAGCCTCTAACACACAAGACAACACCTACTCCTTTTCCATTCACACATACTGCAACTACGCAAAGCTCTGATTTGGAAAGCAGGTTTAATTCTGTAAGGCTCAATAGGTCTGCTCCTACACAAGGAAATGATTTTATGAAAGCTGATTCTGTAGTTATCTACACAGACTCCACATTCACCAGACTGGAAAATAACAGGATAACGGTAATCTGAATATGTGGTGCCAGCATCTGTGATGTTAAAAGGGTCCTAAGGACTCTTAAGCAACACAAGTATGACTGCCACATGTGGGAGCATTTGAGGCACTCCAAAAAGAAGGACATATAGAGAGTTATGCTGAAGCTTACCATGCATGTATTAGAGGCAGGAAATACCCTTTTCTTTAGTACTATCTTGGCTTCCCAAAGAATGATGCCTGGATACCATGACAAGATAACTGGATTTAATAATCGGCTACATAACTGGTGTCATACTGAGGGGACCAGTATATGTCAAACTAGAATGAGATGTTAAATAAGACTTGCTGTTTTGCCAGAAATGACCTCACAGCTCTTTTAGCAGGGCTACTGCATACTGACTAAATCCTTTGCTGCCCGAGCAGTTCATTTTTTAGGCTGAGTCTCCCCCCCCCCTTTACTGGACATTCCTACATAACACACATAAGCTTGAATTTAGACAACGTCATGATGGCACTACCTCATATTAGGAGTTTTAATAGAAAGATGCCAGTACCTGGGTCCCTCCGGCAAACTGAAAATATTCATATTTTTGTAGTTACTGAGACATGCTTTCCATGCAATGACAATGGTCACTTCCTTGGGTAATTGTGGGAGGGTATCTGTAATTAATAAAAATGCCATTACCTCAGATCAAGTTACCATGAACCTAAGTTGGAACTCATGGAGATTTAAGTCATCCTCAATAAATCTAGCTATTAATTCAGTGCTAGCTACAGATCCCCATTAGTTGCCTTCACAGACTATTAAAATTACCTTAACACCACTGGAACATTAAATATCAAACTAAATAACATATCGCTAAGGAAATTCAATAATGTGGGCATTGACTGGCACACTTACACTTCTAAAATTACCTGTGCATAGCATTTCTTAGATTTTGTTTTTACCAACTGCTAGAGCAAATTGCAGGACTACCCAATATAGGCTTTGGCATGCTTGATGTGGTCATTACCTACCAGTCCTCTGCCTGTACCCCACTTTCATCTCCTCATCCCTAATTAGGTCTGACCGCAAATCGGGCATCTTCTCTATCAGGCTTTGTTATACAATCCTATCAACAAATTAAACCATTTTTAAGGACTTCTTCAGGGCAAACTTATTTCATCTTGTAGAAATATATGCAAATTTTCCAACAATTCCTTGCAAATAGACCCATCTGAGAGTGATGACATATCCATGTCTGACTTTTGCCAGCACTTAACCAGCTGCATAGAAAAGTCAGTAATCATTTGCCCAAAAACAATGGCAAATTCAAGAATAAATCTCTCTGGCAGAACTGCTTTAAAAATAAATCATATAACAAAAGAAGAAAAATGAAAAGTTGTGGGAAATTCCCATCGACCTACTTCAAGATCTTATTCAAACTTGCCACCAAGGAACTTAAGTACACTATCAGATGATATAAAGCAGAATTTAAACATAAGATTAACACAAATACAAAGAGACACTATAAGTTCTTCTTTGACTATATTAGAAAATTAAGGAATAATGTGCAACAATACACTGACCTCATCCATAATAATATCACATACTCTAAGAACAAGGGTATAGCCAAATATATTAGTAGACACATGTAGTGCTATCTTTATTCCACCTGCCCACATTATTGCCCCTACTATCCAGAAAATTGAATTGACCCAGAAATCACCTTGGAACAAGTCTTACTATCCATGTTAACTGCTTAAAACAATATTCCTATGTGACAAGGGAACACACCAGACTGCACTCCATCAGTGCCAAGTATGTACTATCCAAGCCTTTAAACTATTTAACCTAAGCCTGTCTGCAGGGTCTGTGCCTGATGCCTGGAAAATGGCCACATTAACTCCCCATACATAAGGGAGGCCCCTCTACTTAGCCTGGTAATCACTGGCACATAAACCTCACTAGCCTTGTATACAAAGCCATGGAGTGTATCAAAGCACATGTCATTTATACAGGCATAGTCAACTAACTAAACTAGACTTAATTGAGTCTGGTTTTGGGAAGGGAAGGTCCTGCCACATGAAACTAGTAAGCTTTTTGAAAGTGTTGCAGAGGCTGTGGATAGTGGTTACTCTGTGCATATTACTTATCTTGACCTCAGCAAGTCTTTTGATACTATTCTCCATGCTGGGATTATTAAAAAATTAGACAACCTTAATGTTAGCCCCCATGCTGTCCACTGGACTTCAAACTGTCTGTCCAACAGATTCTAGATTGCGAAAGTTGCTGGTCTACTCTTTTAATGTAAAATTGTAATGAATTGGGTAAAATAGACAGCAATGCTAGACCCACCTGCTTTTTTGGCATTTATGTTGCAGACATCCAGACCATTATCCAAGAAGTGTGGTTGACCAACTTTGCTGTTGACTGCAAGCTGGGTAGTATGATCTGCTCATCAATGCATATTAAGCAGGTTTAGCAAGGGTTGGAAAATGTTCATAATTATTTATGAAAAAAGCCTCAATTTAACAGCAAAAAGTGCAGCATAGTAGTGTCCAAAAAAAATCTGATCCTGCTTCATATGACAGAGGTGGTCATAAGAGACCTGGGTACTTATGAGGACATCCCTCTCTTACTCAGTCATGTTTCCATCATAGTCAGGAAATCTTTTCTGATTAATCACTAAGGGAATGTTTTCAAGACAGAAAAAGTAATTCTACCTCCATATTCTTCTCTTATCAGACTCACCACTGAATGCAGTGTCCCCTTTGGTATGCAGAAATCCAAGCACTCAACTGGAAAGGCACCAAACATTGATAACCATGAAAATTAAAGGTCTTAAATCCGTCAGCGTTTCTGAAAGTTTAGCATGACTCTTCTTACTCTCAGTAGTCTTTAGGCTCAACTGAGGTGACCCAAGTCTAGCTTTTTGAGACATGAAAAACCCAACCTATTTGACCTCCCATTTTTTGCAAAACCAGTGCCTCAACAAAGTCTTGAATTAGGGACCTAAAACTATGCCAGAAGATAATCAAGACTCACTGGAAGGATAGGCTCTTAACTCAGAGTATTCTCGGCCGAGGGAGCACATTGTCACGTAGGTCAAATAAAGTACTGCTCTGTCTACCTTTAAAGCTAGTCTTGATAACCAGATGGGTCTACACTGATTTACAACAGGCTTACCATGGAGGGCTCACAGATTTACACCAGGCTTACCATGGAGGACTCACAGATTTACACCAGGCTTGCCATGGAGGGCTCACAGATTTACAGATTTACATCAGGCTTGCCATGGAGGGCTCGCAGATTTACATCAGGCTTACCATGAAGGGCTCACAGATTTACAGCAGGCTTATCATGGAGGGCTCACAGATTTACACCAGGCTAACCATGAAAGGCTCACACATTTACATCAGGCTTATCACGAAGGGCTCACAGATTTACACCAGGCTTACCATGAAGGGTTCACAGATTTACACAAGGCTTACCATGGAAGACTCACATATATACACCAGGCTTACCATGGAGGGCTCACAGATTTACATCAGGCTTACCATGGAGGGTTAACAGAATTATACCAGGTTTACCATGAAGGGCTCACAGATTTATACCAGGCTTACCATGGAGGGCTCTGCATAATTTAGGAGGTAAGCAGGATTAAGTGCTTGATAAGGGTGGCAAGAACTTTTAAGTTTGTCTGTTTAAAGGTGTATATAGCTAGACATCTTATGGTCCCAGTAAAAGTTTGCCTAGTATTACTCTTACGATTGTATGCTTCTATATGGGTAGATATGAGATATCAGTAACTGTATGTTTGTGTATATATATATATATATATATATATATATATATATATATATATATATATATATATATATATATATATATATGCATACATGGTTACATATATGAATAAGATCTAAATAACTAAATTATATTCATGTGTGCAACTGAAAGTGAAGAAATGCTGATGACAGAATTAGTCTCCACATTGTGCATTTTAATGGAATATGCAGTCTTAAACTTTTCTAACTTAGTGTTTATTTATTTATTTGCCATCTGTTGATTAGTTGAGTACACTGAACCCAAAAAACATTTTCCTGTACAACCTAGGCCTTATGGCAAGCAAGTAGCAACCAGGAACAGACGACACACTATGACTGCATCAGACAAATCATAAACAATAAAGTAAAATAATATTTAGGCTGCAAATTTATTTTATTTATTTATTGACATTTGGTAAATGGTAAAGTCCTACTGGTCCAAAAGTTCACATTTTCAGCAGAGGCTCATGGAGCAAAGCTCCAAAAAATAACATTGGAAGTAACATAACACTGAATAATACATTTCATTGAATAAACAGAAGGTACAGTAATTTGTATGTAAGTTCTACAGTGTAAAATAAAAAGATCCATACCATTTAGTAATCAAAAACAGAGATAATATTTATTAATCAAAACTGGAAATAAAAATAAACAGCACATGGTAAGGGCTTGTCAATGATTTTAAAATAAGTACACGAGACAGAGGTAAATAGGGTGTTGTATTTTATGTAGCAATAGTATAAGAAAAGGATAGTAGACACACTAATACTGTGAAAAGGTAGTATGTAGGAAGGGTTTCAACTAGTTTAGTGAATAAACAAAGGAAGTTAAAACTTTCTGTAGTGCATGTGGAGTACTATGATTATTCAACAACAAATAGAAAAAGACAAGCTTGTTAACTACCCTGAGCACTGTAAGATCAGGTCTTGAACTAGAGATGAACAGGGCACACACTCAGCCAGCAAAGAACATTAGCAGAAGGTAAAATGGATTTTAAATGCTGTGATAATTTCACTCTACTAAACTTACAAAGAAAATGTGTAGCAAATAACGTGACTAACAGCTTTCAAAGGTATTCCTTCGTTGGAGGGATATATTGTGTCTGTTTGCTGTCTGTTCTTTTTCTAGCTTTGAAAACAGGTAAATTGCTTTATGGTCCTACATTTTTGTCTGTAATTGGTACTACATGGAAAGAATAAGGCTCAATGCACTACAAACAATTCTGATCAGGTCTCACTGATCATAACCCTTATTATGTGTTTTTGACATGGATGCTAAGAAATTCACTTTGAAGGCTTCCATCCCTATATTGGAACAGAATTTATTTATAGATGAAACATAGAAGAGGTTGTTACTTATCTCTATCTGTTATGAATTTATATGATGTCTAAAGAAGTCTGTGATGCATATATTAAATAAGAAAATATTTAAGATGGCAGATAAAATAAAAGCTGTTGCGTTAAAATACTATTTTTCATAAAACAGTGCAGAACTATAACCCTGATGCTTTGACCTTAATTTGACTGCTCTAATATCTGGTAGGCTGTTAATCCATTAACATGATAAAAATCAAGGAATTTTCTGAGTCAATCATAGAACGTCTTAAAAATTAGGAATAAAACTAAGTAGATTGGAAGAAGAGGCATGTCCTTCTAATAAAAGCAGCAGCAGAGGTCATAGACATCTTTGTTTTTTTTTTACATGAGCAGGATCAATAGAAGTAAAAGCCTTAATGTGTCTTAGTGGAAGAAAATGCAAACATAAAAGTGAAATGCAGTTTTTTGAAATACAAGAAAACTTACACTGAAAGCAATAAGGAAAATCGAGGGCATGACCATGGAGATGAAAAGCCAGCTCAGACAGAAGCTGGACATTTTATGCATCGGAGCAAAAGCAGGTAACATGGGGTCAGACAGTGGGGATTAAAGAAAAAGAGTAGAAAAGGCTTTCAAAGCAGCATTTTAGTTGACTTTTCTGTGTGCTCAGAATGGAAAACTTACAGGGAAAGATTGAAAAAGTTCTGGAAACTCATTGCCGTCACTGATTCATTTACACAGAATGACGTCAAAGAAGTTTGAAAACTGCAGTAAAAGGCATTGCGACTATACAGGCAACAAGTTCAAATAGTATTGAATAAACAGATATTAATTTAGACTTTTTCTAGCAGGAAAAAAAAACTTGCAAATCCCTACTGTTTGGATTTACAACAGAGTTCCTGCAGAATTATTCTGCTTAAGTAACATAAAGTTGCAGTACAGGCATATGGGGCTACAGAAATCCAGGGTAATTCTGCAGAACACAGCTCACCTGTATCTGTTTGCTCCAGGCATTATGTTATGTTGTACATTTAACTTGTACAAAAACAGAGACACTGCTTCCGCAGTGATCTGCATCCTCTGTTTTGTTCACTAAATATTTGGTACAAAAAGAAGATTAAGAATTGCTGTTTCGCTGAGAAATTGCATTAAGACAGACATGCTCATATCTTTATTTAAATTACATGTAAGAAAACAAGATAGGAATGTCGTTCCACAGAGGATGCTATAATTTAAAAGGTCTGATCTCTGGAAGGGTGTCGACTATATTAGAAATGTAGATTAAATAGAGGGTCTGTGTACTCTTGAGCAGAGCAGAAAGCACAAAAAAAGGAAACAAAACAGAAAATTCCACAGCTGGTGTGTCTATGCATTATAAATTACAGCATAATGCAGTTTAAAAAGATGATAATGAAATCAAAGAACTCTTGTCATATTACAGTGGGATGACTAAAAACAACTAATGAGTTTATTCACGTCATGCAGTTTTCCTGGTTAACACTGAAATTCAACTGGACTGCTATATTCCTAAAGAAAATATTTACAAATCTATGACATTTTACTAATTTTTGTTGAGCTATAATCTGTGAACTTTTCAGAACAAATCAAGACAAGGAGAAAGTACAACCTGTCCAAAGTCTTTATTTTCCTAGTGAACTTAACAACGGTTATGTACTGATGCAATGGTTTCTGGAACTTGAGTCAAAGTGTAGGAAAAGAAAAATAAAACAGGCCTTAGCAGAGCAGCAGTACTAAAGGTCAAAGGTCAAAAGTGCAGCTTTTTATAGCACTCAAGATGTGAATGAAGCATAACACCATTTTCATTTTACCCTGGTACTTTGCAAATGTTTTGCAGTTATTTACAAGTAGTGCAGCTATATTCATACACAAACAAGCTCACAGTAGACTATGAATAACCAACACTGAAGGTACTTGTATAAATATGCCCATTTATGTCAAAAGAGTAAACTGTTAGGAACCTGCGAATTAATGTACAAAAGCCTGAAACTTTGTATTACTTCAGATATGTTTGATTATCACATCCGAGGGTGGCTAAGCACAATCATGCTTGAAAGGAATAAAACAAGCAGAGGACTATGCAGCACATATAATCAAAAATTAAAAATAATAAAGGCATCTATAATGGTTTATATGGGGGGGTATCCTTATGTTGATACCCTGATGGTTTTATTAAAGAATAGAAAGGGTGAGATAGTAAAGACTGAAAGAGAGCAGACAAACAAAGAGGGCAACACAGAATGAAAACATCAAGATGGTTTGTGCTGGAGGAGGTGGGAGAGCAGATGCACTATGTTTTTGTTGGGGGATTGACCCCCCCTCCCCATGTTTTATTTTTTTCATTTTATTTTCGTTTTTTTATATATATATGAGAAGGTAGTATGAGTGGGAAATAGGTAACATGGTGACATGTCCCATCAAAATCCAACACATGTGTGAGAGATGCAACCATATAGCCAAACTGGAGGCTAAGCTCTCTCAACTCAGTACTGGCATAACCAGTCAGGAGGAGAAGGAAACCACACTCACTACAATTCCAGTCTCACATAGACCTACCACGACAGCAAACCAAACACATAATCACACAAAAACATACTTGGAGGCTCTAAATAAAGATCTGCCGAAGCAGCAGAGACCTCCAAAGCAGACACCCAAGCAGCCGCTACCCCAAAACAAAACACGTGCAACAAATATCTCACAAAGCCAGTGTGCCAAACAGTCACAGCCCTTAAGACTAAACAACACACCTGACACACTTGTAATAGGTGACTATCGTCAGGCACACTGAGGTCCCGCTCACCAGGCTGAACAAGGAGAGGGTCACGGTGAGCAGCCTGTCGGGCGCTAGGATCCGCCACATAACACAAGCACTCAGGTCACTCCAAGGCAAGTACAAATATGACAGTCATTGTCCATGCTGGTGTGAATGACCTGAGACGTACCTCCCTGGACTACATGAAAAGAGACATAAAGGAGCTCTCTGAGCATGTAGCCCAGGCCAGTATGACCCTGACCTTGAGTAGCATCTTACCCTCACCAAGAATGATGCCACAATATGAAGACAAGATGATCAATTTCAACAATTGGCTTAAGTACTGGTGTCATTCAAAGGGGATCCAATGCCTGTCAGCTTGGGATGATATGCTCGACAAGCCACGATGCTTCGCTAGGGATGGCATGCACCTGTCACCCCTGGGCTTTCGGATATTGGCAAAGGTTCTTGCTACCCCCATAGTGCCTTTTTTAGGCAAGGCTCAAAAGACAAACCCACCTCCATAGGTATCACAAATGATAAGAAACTAAGAGTAATGCTACTCAACGCCAGAAGTCTAAACCTCAAGATGCATGCACTCGAAACTCTCCTTAGCATGGAGAACATCGATATCTGTGCAGTAACAGAAACCTGGTTCAGGGCTCCCGAGAGCACCCCAGCACTACCAGGTTATACCTCATACCATGCTTTTCGGCCCCAAAACTTGGACCGAACCACAAAAGGAGGGGAGTATCGATATTCATCAAAGATACCCACACCTCCAGGTTGGTGGCAAAGCACGAAGCATCAGAGACTATCCATGTGCAACTAACAGTGGGTAAAACTGCCTTCCAGTTTATAGCCTGCTACAGACCACCCTCCCAAACCCAGGAACCCCACTCGGCCTTCCTGAGAACACTGGAAAATATGAAGGTCTCTCCAAACACCATTATATTGGGCGACTTCAACTACCCAAACATAGACTGGGAGCATTACTCTACCTCCAACACCCTAGCCCAAAGGTTCCTAGAATTTATAAACTCAAATGCTATGGAACAACTTGTTACCACTCCCACAAGAGGGGAAAACATACTGGACCTGATCATCACCAACATGGGGACTCTGTGCTCCAGACCAGAAGTGTATCCCTCACTGGTAAGATCAGACCATAAACTAATCTCACTGGATATTCACATCCCGACCCCACCCCCTGCCCAGAAAACCACAGTGAAAAACTTCTCTAAAGCAAATTTCACACTCCTCAAAACTGAGGTGGAATCCTTCAAAGCCCCTGGGCCTGTGGAAAATACGGCCCAGATCGCAGAATCCTTTATAAACGCATTCTATGAACACCTTCAGGAATGCATGGATCATGCGATCCCAAATAAAACCAAGACCCAATCCTCCAAAGGCAGACGTCCTGTCTGGTGGACCCTAACCATAAACAAACTATACAATAGAAGGAGGAAGCTACTAAATGATAGAGCAAAATCCCAAAAAGGGAAGGCATCACTGATCAGTATTAGCAAAAAACTACGGGCACACATAAAATTGTCTAAGGCCAGCTTCGAGAGAAAAATTGCACAGGACACTAAGGATAATCACAAGGCTTTCTTTAGTTATGTTAGGAACCTGGGTGGTAATTCCCAGATATGCTCAGAATTAGTCCAAAATGACAAAAAGTACACCAAACCCACAGACATTGCCAACATCCTAGCTGACAGGTTCAGCGCAAACCGCCCCCCCCCACCAAAAGGGCAAATATCTATCCCAGCAGAGTGCTGCCCCCTGACATCTCAGATGCTCAGGTAAGAGACGCCCTCTCCAAAGCAAAAAACACAGCATCAATGGGACCAGATGGTGTCCTGGGTTGTGTCCTACATGAACTCCAAGAAGAGCTAAACCCAAACATAAAACTACTATTCAATCTCAGCCTTACTACAGGATATGTGCCCAAAGAGTGGCGTACAGCAACAGTGGTCCCTCTCCATAAACGTGGTGCCTCAACGGATCCTGGAAACTATTGCCCCATAAGCCTGACTAGCTTGGTCTGCAAAGCTATGGAAAGGATCATCATGGACCTCATAAATAAGGATATTGGGGACCTACAAACACTGGATCCTACCCAGTTCGGCTTTGTTAAGGGCAGATCCTGCCTCTTAAACCTGGTTGATTTCTTTGAAACAGTCACCAAGGCCATTGACGAGGGGAAGGTGGTCCACACAGCCTACCTGGACCTCGCAAAAGCCTTCAATACAATACCCCACCCGGGCATTATAGATAAGCTCACCAGCTTAAATATAAACCCCTATGTCACTAGATGGATTGCAAACTGGCTCATGGACAGAACCCACATGGTAAGAATTGCTGGAGCCATGTCAGACTCCAAACCAGTTACAAGTGGTGTTCCACAAGGCTCAGTCCTGGGACCTCTCTTGTTCGGTATATATATCTCAGAGGTACAGGCCAACACGGAAGGACTGTGGCTGACCAAGTTTGCAGATGACTGCAAACTGGGTGCCATAATCGACTTTCCAGTCGACACAAGCATCCTCCAAAAGGGCCTCATAGAAACAGACAACTGATGCCAGAGCCATGGCCTCAAGCTAAATGCCAAAAAGTGTATAGTCATCCCCTTTGGCAAAAACAAAGTGCCCACAAATTACCACGTAGGTGATAATCCATTAAGTACAGAAGAAGTAATTAGGGACCTGGGGACCCAAGTTGATAGCAATCTCTCATTTGACAACCACGTGGCCAAAGTGGTTAGAAAAACATTTTATATAGCCCACCTAATCATGAAGGGATTCACATCTAGATCAGGGGAGGTCATCGTGCCTCTTTACTCATCCCTCATCAGGCCCATAATTGAGTACAATGCCCCTTTTGGGATGTACCTTACCAGACACCTGCAGCAACTGGAAAGACCCCAAAAGTACCTCACCAAGAGGATCAAAGGGCTCAAACAGATGCCATATGCTGCCCGGTTAAAGAAACTCCAGCTCTACTCAGTGGCATACCGCCTGTTAAGAGGCGATCTGTGCCTGATGTATAAAGCCATGTCCAACCCGAAATTAATGGACATGCTGCACCTCAGAAAATCCAAATCCCATCGAGCTACACGCTCAAGAGACTTGAACCTCAGCACTGAAATAAATAGGACATGCTGGAGGGACAGATTCATAACCCAGAGGCTCCCTTCACTCTAGAATAAAATCCCAGTCCAGGTTAGGCAGAGTCCCTCATTGACTCTCTTCAAGAGGAATCTTGATGAGTGGATGGGAGATCGTAGGTTTACCCCGGGTATCACTTCTGTGTCACTGTTAGACAGAGGCACAGTATACTAACCTTGAAAAAGGGCATAGCAAAATAAATTTAAAATGGGTGGCGAAAGCCAAACACATTCTGGCTAGGCTTATAAATGCCCTAGGGCAGATAGCCTAGTATGAACCTATGAACCTATAATTGATGAAAGGCTGAGGAAAAGATGAAGTCCCCAGTCCACACAGCCTCAAACACCTCCATTGCCAGATTGTGTTGCAGTGGAGGACCATGATTTTGAGGGGGTAGGGGCCAGTGGTATTCCAGAGGTTGACACCAACTGGAAGAGTATATCTTGAACACAATGAAGAGAGGCTTCAACTGGCTGAATATGTGTGCCCACTATCTGCTCCAGTACATCCTCTAGCAAGTTCTGAAGACTCATTTAAGTGAGTTTTGCCAGGCAACCCCATGCTGGGGTACCTGCAGATCTGGTGCCATCACCCTGACAGGTGAGGAAGTCCCCAGATAGGCAGACAATGGGTGGTACTATCTGGCCCATTCCAGGGGGATTTGAATCTGGAGAAACAGTAAAATAAATGGGAAAGAAACAAAGTAAAAAGGAAAAACAATGTATAATTAAAATAATAAACATAGAGGAAAAACGAGTGGGAGATACAAAAGAGAAATTACACAATAAATCCATGCATCATTTTGCATGGTACTTGATTTATTAAAACAATTTAACATTTATAAATCTTTATCAAATTAAAATGTGTGTCCATAAAATGCTTTGCATACAATGAAAGACGTCATTTTTGGAGTGCCTGTGTACTTGGGAAGAAGGATATGAGCAGTCTTTATGCATACTTATGGGAAGTGCCTGTGAGTACCTGGAAGGGAAGTGTGTTTCTCGCAAGTTCTGTATGTTTCTTTTGCCTGATATTCTATACAGTACTGAAAGCACCATTTCTATTTATTAAAAATAATCATTAGTCAAAAAGAAAACAAGTAGGAGCGAAGCAAATATATCAACGAATTTTGCCAAACTGTGATAGTACAATGAATAATCCAGGGATATCCAGTAATGTTCTCAACAAATCACAAAGTAGATGTATGAAAAAGCAAACCTTTATTCCATGAGATAAGCGCTTTCGCTGTAATCAGCTTCCTCAGATCTCTTAACAAATTCTGACTTAAAATGTTTAAAATATATAAGCATATCAATTAAGCAATTAGTAAAATAATAAAATGGGAGAGTATTTTAAAAGGGAAATGTTGAAACTACTAAATACATATAAATAATCCACATAGTACTTAAGGCAAACAGCTTAAATCTAATACATAAAAATATGTAGAAATATATACTCAGATGTTGTAAACAACATTGTGCACTTTAAGTCCATATATATAGCACATTTTCCAATATTTTACCTTTTAAAAATAGTGTATATATATAAAACATATAAAACATCTAAAAACCACACATAAAGAATTTGACATATGTGCAAGAGCTGCAAAGAACCATACATATATGAAAAAGATCCATGAGGCAAACAGCTTAAATCTAATATATGAAAATATGCAAGAGTAAGTACTCAGATGTTGCAGACACACTGTGCACTCTAAGTCCATATATATATATATAAAACACATCTTCCAATATTGTAACTATTAAAGAAAAATGTGTGAATATATAAACATATGAAACATCTAAAAACCATACATAAAAAGTTTGACATATGTGCAAAAAGTGTAAAAGCCATACATATATATAAAAAACTAATATATGCATACATACAAGTATATGCTAAGTTGATAGACATAGATGAATATGAAAAAATGGATATATATATAAATATATAAAAGCAAAGATGGATATATATATAGATAGATGAGGTGTATGTATGTATATGTTAGGCATAGGCCATGGAAATATTAAGAAATGCATTCACTCATATGGAATATTGAGTGTGCATTCCAAATAGTAATTCATCTGATGTTTCTACATCCCCTAAGCCTAGGTTTTATTGAGGCTCTCTCATTTAAACCAGACCCACTATTTACTCGTAAGGAGAGATTGAGTCTCAAAAAGTTACAGGATGATTCTACCATTATTATTAGACCAGCAGACAAAGGTGGCCGTGTCGTAGTCATGGATGTATTGCATTATTATAATTCCATGCGGATCATGTTAAATTCCTCAGCTGTCACTAGAAGACATAAGAGAATTCTTATTTTTCAGTATTTCAAATTCTTTACACATATATTCCTGGTGATATATTCACTACAGTACTTGCTTTTGCTCCGTTTTTGTTTTTTGGTTCACATATGTGTAACTGCATGATATCTTGTAATAATGTGCCAATATTCCCTATCATGCAAGTGAAAAATAAATTTATCCAATGTGGGTGGAATATTGTTTTCAAAATACTGTGGCATGCATGGAACACTATGTTCAGGTAGAACTTGCTCACAAACAGAGAAACCTATCAACTCATGGAAGTTGCATTTCCTTTGATGTACAAATGTGTCTGATTTCATTGGTGATGCAGACGTAGAACAAGTACTCCCATCCCTCAACTTCCACTCTGACAATGGTGTAGTGTCTGACTGAGACTTCAGCCATGTTGTACACACAGTTAATGTATTTGTATAAACAGCTGTGTTAAACAACTGTTACAGTAATATGTCTGTGGCCTATACAAAACTGGTGTTGTGCAATCTAGGAGGAATTTAAAAACCTTTGAACAACCTTCAAATTAAAAAATGCATTTTCTACCACTGAAAACTGGATGCACCAAAACCATCTCTCTCTCTCAACTCAAATAAATCTAAATACTACTTTTCCCTCCTCCTGGGCTTTCTCTTATGACAAAAAATGCTTTTCAAGTCCTAAGCCAAACCAACACTGCGGAGGCGTTCCCTTTTTGCAAAACTTCTTGGCATTACCATGAATGAACACCTTAAATTCAATATTCACATACAACAACAAAACATAAAAGAAAACCCGCAAATGTTAGGTATGCTCTATAGGGGCCTTAACCTTTCTCTCCAACTCCTCTAGGCATGCCTTGTGACTACCTACTCCCTACCTTCTTTACTATGGAGCCCTCTTCTTCTGTCTTCTTCCAACACCTCCAAACTTGGAAACTTGCTATAATAAGATCTCTAAATTTGCAGCTAAATCCAAAACCTCTACTCACCACTACCTTGCCTACAATCACTCAATTGGCTGGGAACTCTCTAACCACTAGACTCTCTTCAACTAACCACTGCTCACAAATTAATATTCTTCCCAGATAAATGCCCAGCCTTAACTATTTTATCCTTCCCCATACATCCCAAACTTGAATTCTGAGATCTGAACACCAAAATGTAATCTCTATCCACAAGCCCAAGCGTCCCATGGCCCAGCTTCTACTCTCTTTCTCTCCTGGGTAAGAAAATGGAACTCTCTCCTCCTTCACTTAGGACTATGCAAACTCTAGAAACCTTCAAGACCCAACTTTTTCTCATTCCACTGTCATCAAATACGATATTTCCTGCTTATACCTACCTAAATTCAACAAATTTCCCCCTATAGCTCTCCATACTCCTTGCTCCCTCTACCCTCGAACTATTATTTCCTATTCTCTAAAAATAGACTTAAGCTGACCTCATTGATTAAACAATTTCTCTCCACATGACTCAAGTATGTAAATATTGTAAATATCACAATGTTTCTATTGTCTGCACAGAAAGTTTTTTTGTATTTAACTAAAACATATGCATGCTAACTGCCCCCCCTTCTAATGTAAAACACAAGAAACCTCAGATATTTTATTTGACACAGTTGATTATGCTGCGCTGAATGGAAATACCTGTAAACTGTGTTCTCTATTACCTGTTAACTGAGTTTTTATGATGTACATTTTATGCATTTTGCATTTCCTGACTGTATGAATTTTATATATGTATTCTACTTTTAACATTATGTAACCTTTATTGTATTGTATTTGCTTACAGAGCTTTTCTCCCCGGGTCCCAACTGAAAATGGGCATGTTCTGGCCCAGTGGACTTCTCCGGTAATCAAACTGAACATAAATAAATAAATAAATTATATATTTCTCACTCTTATTTACACTGTGTAATGATTTCACTACAGTTGTTTAAGCTGAGTTATCTAAACGTTTTATACACATTACAAAATACTTTAAGACAGAATAATGTATTTGTGTACTGATTTAGTTATGGTTAATAAAACACATACACACACTTACACAAACATACATGCTTAAATAGCTGCAGATATACATATATATATATATATAAAATCGCAAATAGCACAATTGCGCCCACACACACACACACACACACACACACACACACACACACACACACACACACACACACACACACTGTAATTAAATCATTTATGCAAATAGTACTGTATGGGACTTCACTCATATTTACAAGTGGATTCACCCAGCCTGGCTACTCCTCTTTCCTGCTGCCTCTTGTACCTTATTTCTTCCTCAGCTGTCACTAGAAGACATAAGAGAATTCTTATTTTTCAGTATTTCAAATTCTTTACACATATATTCCTGGTGATATAGTCACTACAGTACTTGCTTTTGCTCCGTTTTTGTTTTTTGGTTCACATATGTCATATACAACTGCATGATATCTTGTAATAATGTGCAATATTCCCTATCATGCAAGTGAAAAATATCATTTATCAATGTGGGTGGAATATTTTCAAATACTGTGGCATGCATAGAACACTATGTTCGAGTAGAACTTGCTCACAAACAGAGAAACCTGTCAACTCATGGAAGTTGCATTTCGCTGATGTGTACAAGTAATACAGTTTCATTGGTGATTGATGCAGAGCGTGGGAACAAGTCACTCCCCATCCCTCAACTTCCACTCTGACAATAGGTGTAGTGTCTGACTGGAGACTTCCAGCCATGTTGTACACACAGTTAATGTATTTGTATAAACAGCTGTATTTAAACAACTGTTACAGTAATATGTCTGTGGCCTATACAAAACTGGTGTTATTATTGCCAATCTAGGAGGTTAAGACAGATTTATGCAATAGCAATAAATTACATTATAATCAATGTAAATGCATTTTTTTTTTCTAGTCTTCATAAATACACAAACAATTACTTCTTGTAATCCAACACATGTATTATGTTTTTAATTTTATAGAGCTACATATGTGGATTATTATTTTAGTAAACATATCGCATACCCATTTGTATTTATTAAGAAAATTATGTTAACAAATAACCCATATCTTTTTTTTTTAATTTTTCATTTATGTGTATCCAACTGTTTATATGGTTTCCTTTGCTTTTACATAATAGCATTGCAGGTAATATTTGCAGTTATACATATATTTTCCAGGAAATACCTCTGCTTGTGCAAGTTATTCCTACTTATTTTATGTTTAATATGACCCTAATGAAATAAGGGGCCATTAAGAAACAAAAGGTTTTGTACTTGCTATAGAATTCTGGCTTTCTCTCCCACTCCCTTGGTCTACCCACTCCAATTTGGTCAGTTTATTCGAGTAAATCATCATAATGGTGATGTCACTGCTGGTCACCCATCTCCTACACAAACATTTTTTTTTCCATGCACTGACTTACGTCCTGTATACCTTGATCTTATCTCAATACAATTCATAGAGAAGATAAAGCATGATAAGTGTATCTTTCTTTGGACCAACTTGGAGTGTAGCCTTTTGCCTTCACAGTTGACTGATGAATTCAATGCTGACAAGTAATGATCCGTGCGTTAAATACTTAGATGCAAAAGTGCCAGGACCAGAATAAAGAAATTATGAGTATGGCTATAATTCAGTTTCAAACCAGTCCCTCTTGGGGTGTGACATCACCCTTAACCAAACTCAGTTTACTATCAGGGGCATTAGACTAGGTATTGATATTATTGGCAAGTTTGGTTCACCAAAAATGCTTTGTGTCACATACATTTTTTTCTTGAGAAACCAGTCACATTTTCAATTACATGCTGGATAAAAAATTAAATATTTTGAATTATTATTCTACATATGATTTACAATTGCCTCTGTGTGCAATATTTCAAGTGGTGCCTCCTGTGAACTAAAGGGACCTAATTACAGCTGTAAGATACGTCTATTACTGCGAAATACCTAAGGAATGTATCATCCCATAAAATGCATGCATATTCCTGCCTCTATCCGGGTATCACCAGAAATAGATGCACTGATCTGCACTGACAGAATACATCCAGGAACTGCTGCAGTATTCTGAACTGAAGCCTGTTAAATTCCCAAAGTGTCCCCAGTCTTGGAAGGTCACAGTGACAAGTATAGTGAGGGTATACACACCTTAGTGTCCACATGGATTTGAAGTCCATGCATTCCTCCAGTACCACTATGGGGATCAAACATACTCATTAAGACCCTTATAATGGCCCTGTTTTCTCGGAACCTAACGAGGATTTCCTAATTATTAAAATTACAATGAGTTATTCTTTGTTTATATTTTTGCCTTCTTGGTCAGAGTGCACTGCTGGGCACAAGTGGTTTTGTCCTAGCCAAGACAAGCAGCTCATACCTAGTAGAGCAAAACTAGCAGAAAGTGACAGCATTTTTGCAGCTATAACTCAGATAGATTTGGCGAAGTTTCCCTTTGCAAAATGCATCTATGGACAGCACAAACAATTAGGAAAATGTTACTGTGAATTGAAAATGGTGTAGAGAATACATCATTAGCTTATGCTGAGTTACATCATTTCTCATTTACATCTCCTTATTAGCATATTTGCATAGGCTTATTCAAGGTCATTGTGCATTTGTATAAATGGTCTCTATGAATCGCAGCTCAGCTGCAATCCTGCACAGATCTCACAGGCAGCCTCACAGTATCTGCGTAAATGACAATGAATACTATCTTAAAAACTAGTTTGTCAGTATTACTACTGCAAACTACTTTTGCATCACTGGAATCAAATCAACTAAAATTTACTTTTTGCATAAGATATTTATGTGCTTGTAAACATATAATAATCAGGTGATATGAAGTTAGAAGCCTAATTTTAGCATTAGGTGCAAGAACAGAAAAATAAGCCAGGGAATTCTAAGTTAAAGAAATGAAAGTGTTAGAACACTTTCTGCATGTAAACCATCATTGTGGGAAGTTTTACCTATTTTTGTTTAGTATATATGTTTAATTTAATAATGTTTATATTCTCTATGAGATGTTTCAGATTTAGTAAAGCATAAAGTTTCTGACCTACTTTGTTTACTAAAACTGTAGGCTTTTCCTTTGCCAAGAAGTTCACAATTTCACAAATGTTAATTGGATGCGATACATACAGAGCATGAAACACTAGAATCAAGACATGCAGAAAATGCAAATATTTTATAAGAAAAAAGTTGCACAGTTCACCAGGGTAAAAACTTATACTGCTGCATTCTAATCATATTAGAGATATCCAACCATCCAGGTGTAGTTTGCAAAGTGGAGAGCCCAATACTCTTTGCCCTAGGCATTCCTGACAGGGACAAAAACAATTCACTTTATACAGATTTATGTTTGTAGGAAAGGACTGCTTTGCTCTGACAAGTTAATACAGAAATTTTTAAAATAAAATGGAAGAGTACTTTGTACAGCTACTCCTGCATAACACAATGTGTCTGATTTCATTGGTGATGCAGACGTAGAACAAGTACTCCCATCCCTCAACTTCCACTCTGACAATGGTGTAGTGTCTGACTGAGACTTCAGCCATGTTGTACACACAGTTAATGTATTTGTATAAACAGCTGTGTTAAACAACTGTTACAGTAATATGTCTGTGGCCTATACAAAACTGGTGTTGTGCAATCTAGGAGGTTAAGACAATTTATGCAATAGCAATAAATTACATTATAATGTGTAAATGCATTTTTTTCTAGTCTTCATAAATACACAAACAATTACTTCTTGTAATCCAGCACATGTATTATGTTTTAATTTATAGAGCTACATATGTGGATTATTATTTTAGTAAACATACGCCCCATTTGTATTTATTAAGAAAATTATGTTAACAAATAACCCATATCTTTTTTTTTAATTTTCATTTATGTGTATCCAACTGTTTATGGTTTCCTTTGCTTTTACATAATAGCATTGCAGGTAATATTTGCAGTTATACATATATTTTCCAGGAAATACCTCTACTTATGCAAAGTTATTCTACTTATTTATGTTTAATATGACCTAATGAAATAGGGGCCATTAAGAAACAAAGGTTTTGTACTTGCTATAGAATTCTGGCTTTCTCTCCACTCCTTGGTCTACCCACTCAATTGGTCAGTTTATTCGGTAAATCATCATAATGGTGATGTCACTGCTGGTCACCCATCTCCTACCAAACATTTTTTTCCATGCACTGACACGTCTGTATACCTTGATCTTATCTCAATACAATTCATAGAGAAGATAAAGCATGATAAGTGTATCTTTCTTGGACCAACTTGGAGTGTAGCCTTTTGCCTTCACAGTTGATGAATTCAATGCTGACAAGTAATGATCACGTTAAATACTTGATGCAAAGTGCCAGGACCAGAATAAAGAAATTATGAGTATGGCTATAATTCAGTTTCAGAACCAGTCCCTCTGAGGTGTGACATCACCTTAACCAAACTCAGTTTACTATCAGGGGCACTAGACTAGGTATTGATATTATTGGCAAGTTTGGTTCACCAAAAAATGCTTTGTCACATACATTTTTTTTTCTTGAAGGAAACCAGTCACATTTCAATTACATGCTGGATAAAAAATTAAATATTTTGAATAATTATTCTACATATGATTTACAATTGCCTCTGTATTGCAATATTTCAAGTAGTGCACTCTGTGAACTAAAAGGGACCCTAATTGCAACATGAATGCAATCTATTGCACGAAATACCTAAGGGAATGTATCATCCCATAAAATGCATGCATATTCCTGCCTCTGTCCGGAGGTATCACCAGGAAATAGATGCACTGATCTGCACCTGACAAGAATACATCCAGGAACTGCTGCAGTATTCTAAAGGCAGAAGCCTGTTAAATTCCCAAAGTGTC
Organism: Protopterus annectens; assembly: GCF_019279795.1. Taxonomy (NCBI): domain Eukaryota; kingdom Metazoa; phylum Chordata; order Ceratodontiformes; family Protopteridae; genus Protopterus; species Protopterus annectens. The sequence goes on from NC_056725.1 coordinate 320,979,594, forward strand.
CCCAGTCTTGGAAGGTCACAGTGGCAAGTATAGTGAGCGCTATACACACCTTAGTGTCCACATGGATTTGAAGTCCATGCATTCCTCCAGTACCACTATGGGGATCAAACATACTCATTAAGACCCTTATAATGGCCCTGTTTTCTCGGAACCTAACGAGGATTTCCTAATTATTAAAATTACAATGAGTTATTCTTTGTTTATATTTTTGCCTTCTTGGTCAGAGTGCACTGCTGGGCACAAGTGGTTTTGTCCTAGCCAAGACAAGCAGCTCATACCTAGTAGAGCAAAACTAGCAGAAAGTGACAGCATTTTTGCAGCTATAACTCAGATAGATTTGGCGAAGTTTCCCTTTGCAAAATGCATCTATGGACAGCACAAACAATTAGGAAAATGTTACTGTGAATTGAAAATGGTGTAGAGAATACATCATTAGCTTATGCTGAGTTACATCATTTCTCATTTACATCTCCTTATTAGCATATTTGCATAGGCTTATTCAAGGTCATTGTGCATTTGTATAAATGGTCTCTATGAATCGCAGCTCAGCTGCAATCCTGCACAGATCTCACAGGCAGCCTCACAGTATCTGCGTAAATGACAATGAATACTATCTTAAAAACTAGTTTGTCAGTATTACTACTGCAAACTACTTTTGCATCACTGGAATCAAATCAACTAAAATTTACTTTTGCATAAGATATTTATGTGCTTGTAAACATATAATAATCAGGTGATATGAAGTTAGAAGCCTAATTTTAGCATTAGGTGCAAGAACAGAAAAATAAGCCAGGGAATTCTAAGTTAAAGAAATGAAAGTGTTAGAACACTTTCTGCATGTAAACCATCATTGTGGGAAGTTTTACCTATTTTTGTTTAGTATATATGTTTAATTTAATAATGTTTATATTCTCTATGAGATGTTTCAGATTTAGTAAAGCATAAAGTATCTGACCTACTTTGTTTACTAAAACTGTAGGCTTTTCCTTTGCCAAGAAGTTCACAATTTCACAAATGTTAATTGGATGCGATACATACAGAGCATGAAACACTAGAATCAAGACATGCAGAAAATGCAAATATTTTATAAGAAAAAAGTTGCACAGTTCACCAGGGTAAAAACTTATGCTGCTGCATTCTAATCATATTAGAGATATCCAACCATCCAGGTGTAGTATGCAAAGTGGAGAGCCCAATACTCTTTGCCCTAGGCATTCCTGACAGGGACAAAAACAATTCACTTTATACAGATTTATGTTTGTAGGAAAGGACTGCTTTGCTCTGACAAGTTAATACAGAAATTTTTAAAATAAAATGGAAGAGTACTTTGTACAGCTACTCCTGCATAACACAATAAAGACACCAAAGGAAGCCAGTGCAACCATTTTATTCCATGCTCCAAAAAGTAATTGAACATAAAGCATAACTTGTTGAAAACAGCAAACAAATATATGCAGCATGACTTCTTGAAAACATAATAACATCCGTAATGTGAAAACCAAATTAAGGGCAACAATGAATCATTCACCACTGACTTAAACAGCAGTATCAAACAACCTCTCGCTATAACAACCCATGCCAGCTTGAGTAGCATGCCACTACGCACTCCAATTACATGTTAATCTGTCTCTCAAGGAAAGGGAGAATAGTGGGGTCTCCCTTGCAGACTCCTCTAAAAACCCAGCAGTCTGACTTCACAGGCCGTTCCCCCTTTCTTCCCCTGCCTGCTTAGCTTCCAAACCTTGTAGCATATCATTAACAAAATGGAGATGCTGACATTAACAGGTTGAGCCTCACATCACTCAAAAGGACCCCAAGTGACCAGATGTAAGAAAGGTCCCTATCTGCAAACTCATAATGAGGCAGAGTCCTTAAATTAAGGAAACAATTTGCCAATGAAACCAGATGATTCACAAAATGCCTGACAACTTCAAGCCTCTTTAAACTTCAAGCTTGCCTCCAAACTAGCATAAAGATGATATCAGACCAAGCAAACAGAACCTTGTAAAACTTTTGCTTTAAAAGTATCAGATTTAAAATGCATCAGATGCCAATATTCCTGTCCTTTCAATGACATCAGTTGATAGCACTGTTAATGCCAGGTCAGAAGCCTTCCCTATTGGAAAAGAATGGGTAGAAAAAATTGATCTGTTTTTAACTCTTGACGCACTAGAACCCTTCAAATCATATAAATTAATTGCCCAGCTCAGCTGTCACTGCTGTACCAGCACTGTTGTGAAAAAACAAGCATTCCTCTTTGTAAACACACATTTCTGACCCTAACATCACCCATCTCACTGGACATAAGTTCTTCCGACATGCCTGCAAAACCACCTGCTAGCCCTCTCTGATTCATCTTGGAATTATGCAACCAAATACTAACTGATGTTAGAGTAATGTAAATATCATGACAATACAAGAACCCCACGAGTTCACTAATCCTAAGAGCCTCCACATGCATAAACACAGCCAACAGTGACTACAAAACACAATTTCTACAAGTAGGTATCACCAGATAAAAACCAGCCAAAACCACTCAAAAATTTTCCTAGTGATAACCTTTTATCACACACAGCAGCTTTCACTTTTTTCCAATATTTCAGCATTTGCAGCTCTCCCTAACGCTTTGTACTATCTTGCAACTTGAGAAGCCTAGCCATGCACTCTAGCAGTGCAAACTGCTTGCCCCAAATTCCACCTATACACCAAGGATTGACAAACTAACTTCACAGCCCACCCGTGTGCTTCATGGGAAGATGCTGCTTAAAATCTGTAAAAGCCAAGATAGCTGTCCTATAAACCATTCTTATAGCTCTAGACTGTTATAGTAGCTATCACAGAACAAACTGCCAATCTTCTGCACTTCATATGGGACTGTAAGTGACTGAAAAATGAGAACCATCCAATGAAACCTGTTGAAATGAAAAAGAGAGAGTGATATACTATCGATAAGAAGTTCAGTTTGTCCAGCACATGCTTAGCAGAAAATGACAGGTTAACCTCATCGAGAACAGAATTAACTTCCGCAACAATAATGGAGATCCAGCTGATTCCCTAGCCAACACTTGCACCTCTGCTTCATTATTTGAATGAAAAAATAATTTCTAGTTCAACAAGTGAAGTTGCCATTCTACCAGTACAGCTGAAATTGACATCAACTGTAAGAATTTCATATCTTTTTCCACTCATATGGCCAACACCTTGGCCATTCTGTGATAAAAATCCTGAGCTTTAATAATAAAAATAATTTTAAACTATATATTAAGCAATGATAACAAATAATGTGGTACCCCCAGACCACCTATTGTGAAATGAATAACATCTCCTCTATTAGACTAGCCAACCTGCTTAGTAAAATGCCAAGTAATGATATTCCATTCCAATTACTAAATAATAATACATTAATACTTCCCCTAGTCGTACTACAGAAATGAGTCACATTAATATTGCAGATAGCAAGTGAGCTAATAACACTAAAACTAACACTAAAAGCAAAGCTACAGAGTTATCCAGTAGTAATAATAATACAGCAGGTCTCCTAAAACTAATTTGAAGATGATATCAATGGTAGTATTGATAAACACAGTAAATAATAATAATAATAATAATAATAATAATAATAACAATAATAATAATAGGAATTATCTTAATACATAGCATTACAAGAAAACATAGCTTCGATAAACATACTGTATCATGACTATAAAACAAAGTGTGGCCATAAACAGAGCATCACCATAACACAGTAGCTTATGCCAAAATTTGCCTCAGACACATTCAACAAAGCAGATTTAGAGGTTACATTTTTTTAAATATATATGGGTATACCATAAAATATGAGGTATGGATAAAGTCGACAGCTGTCTAGTCAACTGCAGATGGTCAACTACACAGCTGACTGAAAGGCATGCAAGATTGACAATCCTGTATAGGGAATCCTATATAGGGAATATTCCCTTTTCATGGGGATTTTGTGATCTTGGGGTTGGTATATTTCTATCTCTCTTTCTCTGTCTTTATATGTATATGCATATATATATATATATATATATATATATATATATATATATATATATATATATATATATATCTACACACACACACACACACACACACACACACACACACACACACACACACACACACATAAAATTATCAGGGAACAGGAGGTGCAGGGAATAATGTTTTCCTTTGTGTTTTTTAAAGATGAAAATTGCATGTGCCAAGGCTGTTTCTTGGCACTTGCATAGTGCGATGTCAACTATCATGTTTTTAACCATATATGGGTGTTTTTTTTAATTTTCTGGTATACCTATATATATATATATATATATATATATATATATATATATATATATATATATATATATATACAGACAGATAGATAAGTATGGAAAGATAGATAGGTATAGATATATAGACAGATAGCTAACTAGATATGTGTATATAAATACTAGGCAATCTCCTGAAGAGTAGTATATGCCCCTTAGTCCAAAGTAAGGATCAACCCAGTACTTTGAGTGTATGAAATGAAAATTCTTAACCATTATGCCAAACTCACCCCCAGTGTAATTCCCTCCTTTACAGAGAGCAGGGAATGACAAGTGCTCACCTGCATATGAAGAGCATAGAAAATGGCATGATATTTTTCAGCAGGTGCTGCATAAAAGTACATACCGTTGAGGTAGGAATGGACATCATTTCCAACAATGCCATGTAGAGACTCCAATCCAGGAACATTGCAATCAATTTCGGGCTACTTAGCAATACCATAAAAAATGATAAAGAAATGATACCTACCCTCTCTCCAGAAGTGCTTCTTAATTATCTTAAGCATAGCTAAAACTACCTGAGCACTTTAAGTTTCTGGCCTCTTCTGTGTAGGTTAAAGCAATGGGAGTATTGCTAACCCACAGTAAAAGAGACCATCCTCCTTCTTGCTCAGCCTTATATAATCCCTTACCGTCTCCTTAATGCAGGGAATACAGGCATCATATTCTTTAGTATTAGTGCTGTTGCCTTTAGCATGAGCTTTGGGTGTCTGCCCACGATTTTCAGGACTTGCTTGTGCTGATAATGTTTTATAAGGCTTTGTTTTCATCTTTCTCAAGGGCCTCACAGTTGCAATGGCAAGTCTGCTGGCTTGTTGGCACCTCCTCTTGACAGAGGCAATGGTGATTTTAGAGATGCTTTTGATTAAATGGTGGTCGAGTAGCCAAGGGTTATTACATCCAATGGTGTGTTGTCAGTAAGGTGGAGGTGGTGTGGGTTTTTCAAAGATTACTACTTATACCATTTTACTTCTATGGTTGTAAGTTACAGGAAGAAATCCAGAGTTTTCTGAAATAACTGGATCTGTTTCACTGTCTACAGTGTCATTATCAGAAGCTTTCCATCTTGACTATAATAACTCTCCTAGCACAATAACATTTGCAAGTCTTAAAATCAAATCTCTAGCTGTTACAGAGTGATCTGTCAAGATTAAAGTTCTACAGACTGAGCTCCACTGACATTTCCACAAAAAAGGTACATTAAACCTAGCAAAAAATCATGGTACTGATTAAACGGAAGTTTGGTAGAAATGGGGAGACATATGCTGTTCCCATAACCCAGTGCTATAGTAATCAGAAGTTAAGAAAACAGCAACATAACAACATGCAATGTATCAGGGGAATAATTTTTCTTACAACAAAATAGACCATAAATACATTTTGCTTTTTGCAGATCTATTTGCACAGAGGCTCCTATTGTGTGTTTTATTAGTTAGGAAGTTAGGATACAGTTAAACTAGGTAAGTGAGAAATAAAATGGCAAGAAGTGTGGTACAAATGAGGTTTGGTAACAAACCAGGTTGTCCTGGGACATCTTCAAAAGTGGTTAGGCTGATATATTAATAGGAGTTAAGTGGGTTGGGGAGGTGAAAGGGTTAAATGGAGGGAGGGATGATTGGGAGGAAATGAGATAAAGGTGGGGAGGGGCTTAAGGGGTTTAGACACTTGTAACTGGGTAAGTAATCACATTTTGGTGTGAACTTGCTAAGGCAGGTTGTTCATCCGAGACGACCTTTGGGTATTTCAGAGAACAGGTAGGCCGTGGGTAAAGAGTAATGGGATAGTCATAACATGTGGGTGGTCTATTTATATATAAAAGCTTACTTAATTGTGATGAGAAATGGTGGTTCTATGGGGTTCGTCAGCCCTGGGTGTGGAACAGGTAACGGATCGTGGGGTTAAGGGTTAAGATATTTAGGGCAGGTGGGTCACTGAATTTTGATCTTATGATACACATTGTTTTGTGGTGTATTATGCTCACTCTTTCATTGGTGGTTTAGCATGCTTCATCTGAGGCTTGTGGGGCAGTCTACTGCACTGCTGAATGTTTTTTTTTTTTTTGTAATATGCTACTGCTGTTATGAGATGATGTAAGCATAGTCTTACAGCGGGTTACGTTTGGATTTTTGAACCAGTAAACTGTATTAAAGAGTGACTTCAGTAAGCCTAATTCTTAAACCAAAGTAAACAATTCTGTACGGTCACCTTACCTTCACTGGCTGACTCTTAGATGTAGAGGCTGCAGGGTGTGGCCTTTGAATTATTTATGATGCTTCTTATGCATTCAAGATTGTGTCCAGACTTCACTGTTGTGTTATAAGGTTTTCTCTTTCCCTCAGTTAGCTTGTTGGTGGTGTTGATTTTATTTTCTGGTTCCCTGAGAGTTTCACGGGCTGTGAGGCATAGTTGCTTCTGCGCATGTGTATCTGCCTAGATTTTGCACAGACTCTTCAAGACTTTGTTATCCAGTCTTGAAGCTTTAACCAGATTATCTATGTTCAAATATCCATTTATTAAGTGACAGAGGCAAAGACGAAAAAAAAAAAAAGATTTCTATTGATTACCAAATTAGGTGCCCAGATAGAGTGAGCAATGTATGCAATATTACACACATGGTGGCCGCTACTGTTTTGGTGTCCGTCATTGTGTCTTGGTGGAATGTATATTGCTCCAGCATTGGCATGGCTTTCAAAGACATTGACCAGGATATTGACAATGAGGGGAAGGGGTAGTTCTGACATTGAGTAACTGGCCCATGTTTTAGATGAGGGTGCAGATGACACATGTACTAGAGGGAAAGTTGGTGAGTGCGGTTGTTTTTTCGGTTCTTCATTCCAATCAGATAGGTTGATTTATAGTGTTGGTTTGTATGATTTACAAGGGTACTTGTTTGCTGGTTGATGTCGGTGGACCAGCTTTTGGTCATGGCTTGTATTCCTTAAAATGTGCAGTGTGCTGCTTGATCTTAACTGGTAGTATGCATTGATGACCTGTGGTAGTGCTTAAGTGTTCACTGAATGCCTCGTGAGGTGTGGGCGGCTGTTGCTTTGTTCCTCTCAGCTAGGGCTGCAGGCAGTCCCCCCCCCCCCACAGGCTTTAAGCAGGGTATAGCAGCAGTTGTCATCGCACAGCTGTGGCACTTCTGAACTGTGGTGTTTCTAACAGATTGGGAGAAAAGTCAGGAATGCAAACATTTTTGGGACAATGATGAGAATCTTGCAAGTCTCTTGGCTGTACTGGTAACAGAATGCTCAGCTTTGTGCCTGGTGATCCTGGTCACTACTCATTTTAAGAAGAGACTGCAGTAATTTAATTTATAGTATGATCCTCAATCTGCTTGAGGAGGGAGTTGTAATGGGGCCATTTCCACTGAGTAACAGGTTGCTAATAAAAAGAAAATGTGTATTCATATGTTATGATTCTGCCAATGTCTCAAGTTAATAGAACTAATAATTAAAAAGTGTCCCTGATTATTCTTTTTGTCCCTGATCGGTTGAGAGCTATTGTTCATTTCTAAATGGTGTCATAAATGTTTAACATGCATTTTGTTAGGCAGTAGTATGTGGAGAGGGCAGCTGGTTTTGGTTGCTGTTCCTCATACCTTTTAATTGTACAGATGTTAGGTAAGGTTTGGAGTATGCCTTGGTAATTTTGGACTTTATAATTTATAAACCTGTGGTTTTTGGGGTACTTGTAAATTGGTGCAGACGGCAGTTTAAAGTACTGACAGCTATTAAAGTTTCGGAACTTGTATCCTGCAGACAGTTCATGCTAATGCAAAATCGTGTTCTAAGGTTGGGGTGCCGATACTTAAAATTCCTCATAATTTCATCCTTCCATCTCAAGTGCAGTAATAGTCTTGTCTGGATTGCTTGCTTCATGGGCTGGGAGATGATTCAAATTTTAGTTCTGTCCTTCTTAATCTTGTTTAAAACGGATGACTCCTGGCTCTTCTAATATTAGGTTATCTGGGACATGGCTGTGTCTAATACGCAAGTACCAAAGAAATTAATAGGAGGGAAGGAGTAGGTGCAAGATGGCGGAATAAGGATTTCATTGGCCACCACAGTAGCTTCAAAATAAAAAAAAAAAAAAAAGAAAAAAAAGAGAGGTGGGGGTGTAGTTTTGCATTGGGTTGTCTGGTACTTGTACAAAAAGATTGTTGTGCCTTTAGGCTAAAGTAGTTGGGTTTTGTGGAAGGATGTGTGGTCTTCATGTTGTCTTCTTGTGTTCATATGGGGTATGATATACAGAGTTTTAAGGAGTCATTATTTTACTCTGTCTCAGATTGCACTTGTAAGTGAATTCAGGGTTATGGGGGAGCTGAAGGCAACCCTGGCACTTTCTCCATAATTTATTGTTTGATCTATGGCAGGGTGATTCAGGGGAAGGGGTTGTTTCCCATCTAGTTAAGCAGGTTGTCCTTGAGAAGGGATAATGAGGTACTGAGTGGAGAGAGAATCTATTCCACAGATGGGGGAGTTTGTGGGACACAAATCTCTCCTGTTAACAAGTCCTATTGATGTCATGGACCAGGTTAAGGTTAGGCTTGTGAGTTACTTGGGTGCACATCTGCAATTTTGCCGGCTGTCTAGGTTTGGGTGAACAATATATTGATAAGCAGGGTATGCTCCGGTCAGGTCTTAACTTCATCATTAAGATGTTTTGGCTGTGTGTGTGTGCTAAGAATTCACAGTTTCCTTTCTTTTGCAGGTGTGGCACTACAGACGGGGCATCGGTTGGTAGCCTGAAGGTGAGTTTGAATAGAGATGGAGGCTGTCGCAGTGTCAATGTGAAGATGATGTATTCTGCTGTGTTGGTGTGCTGCTCTTGAATGTTCCTGTTGCAGCAGTGGGCACTATGAGGTCAGAGGTAATCTTACTTTGTGCTCACAAAGGTATGTCAGTGTTTGTTCAGATATGAGGTAGTAGCGGCATGTGAGGATTTTACTTTGTGCTCATAAAGGTATGTCAGTATTGGTTCAGATAGGTGGTAGTGGGGGCATGTGAGGAGAAGTTATTATGTTACTGGCTTGGGGGTGATTACAAGCTAGACACGTTCTGCTCTAATTTTGCGGGTGGCTTATCATTTTTGTTCAGGGGGTTGGTTCCATACTTTGGCGCACAGTTTGTCAAACACCTGATGTGGGTGGCAGGGGTCCTTGTCTGTGCCTACATGTTAATTATTGGTATGTGTGCACAACAAATTTACTATTTTCTTTTCTTTGCAGACGTGCAGAAGGCATCATGTGGTGGCTTGAAAAAGGGGATCTGAACATAGAGGTGCTAGTATGGCTGTTCTTGCCTCTGGAGTGGGGCACAGTGTTGGTTGGAGTAATTACCTTAAGGCACGTCAGAGCTCGAGGTTCAATTAGTGCAAGTGAAGAGGTAGGTAGGGGGCTGGGGGGAAAACTATTGGGGACATTTTATGGGGAGTGTGGGAATTCCATGGCGATGGGTAGAGTTACGGCATGCAGAGGAGCACAGGAACTTAGTAAGTAAAATGTTATGGCTCTTGCAGGAGAGTAAGTCAACCCTTGCTTTTTGGAGTTTAGTACCTTAGGGTGTTTGTCTGTTTTCATCCAGTTGTTTGAACCGTTTGGGGAATGGCCGATGGAGGTATTGACAGGTGTTGGAGTTTGTTTCTAACGGGTGTTAATTTGGGGTAACAAATTTGTTTCTAACAGGTGTTAATTTGGGGTAACAAATTTGTTCATTGAGTAGCTAGTGTTAAAAGTACATACCAGGTTAAGGCTTTAGAGTAGCATAAGGATCATTTTATTTGTGGTTTGGGTGAATTTTGTGGTTAGGGTTTTGAAGGAGGGTGGTTAGGTGGCTGTGCTGAGGTAATTTTGAAATTGGGGCACTGTTAAAGGGGAGTTAGAAGGTTCTGAAGTTAGGTTGGTTGTAGGATATGGCAGTGGTAGGCCAGGTCTTAATTACAGTGGTATAGGTAAAATAGGGCAAGAGAGTTCAGGTGAAAGGCCAGGGACAAACAGGGGTTAAGAATGGTTTGATAATCAGTGAATTGGGGGTGTTTATGGCTGGGCACATAGAGTACTTCATTGCTGAGCATGGGCGAGTTTTCAGGACCTAGGTTAAGGGGTGCTAGTTTTGACATCTAAGGTTAGGACATGAAAGTTTTGGAGTTAGACTATTCCCTGCGGTAATTGAATTGTTGCACTTCCAGAACTGGATAGTTGGTGGCTTAAGGTGATATGCTACAGCTGACAGGGTATGGGGTGTGAGACTTGATATTAGTTTTGACTGGGTGTCGATTGGTCAGCAAAGGCAAGGTTTGGTCATTAGGTGCTATGCTTGTATATGGCCATCTGGAGGGATGGTAGGATTGCTCTTAGACTTTCTTCTCTGCTGGTTAAGATGGTAGGCAATTACCCTTATGGGGTTTCACGTGGCTTTGGGTAACATTTGGATGTCAGCTACAGTAGGCAATGTCTTGGGCCACACTACAAAGTTCCCACTGTTGTGGGAATGAGGGAGGCCTTGGTTAATATACAGAAGTAAGCACAGGTAAGATTATTTAGTATGGCAAAAGGATCATTGCTTTAACATTTAATCAAGTGGTGATTTTTTGTGTGTATAAAGACAGGTTTTGGGGGTTGCTGATAAGGATCTGGTTGGGGCTTTGAGAAATAGATGCAGCGAATGAGGTTTGACTGAACCACTCATCTCTTTATGGGTGGTTAGGTTGACAGTGTGAAAAAGTGAGGGGAACAGCCTGGTCAGGCTGGTTGGGGGAGAAGATGGACAGGCTTGCCCTCTTCTGTTCCCCCTCCAGTGTGTGGAGGTTTATTCCAAGGATTTTTGGAAAGGAAATGAGCAGCTGGAGGAAGTTTGCTGAATCGGTAAGCAAACAGAGGTAAGGATGCTGCTTATTTGGTTGGTAATTTGGTAATTTGATGAATGGTTTATGAAGTGAGATGGGACACTGCTTCATAAATAAAGTAAGCGAGTAAAGGTATGGGTGCTGCTTAGTGGGCAGGATGAGCAGGTATGCTGTCCAGATTAACATTACAAAGAGGTGTATAAGTAAAGTAAGCGAGTAAAGGTATGGGCGCTGCTTAGTGGGCAGGTTGAGCAGGTACGCTGTCCTGATTAACATTACAAGGATGTTTATGCTGTGCTTAGAATCAACTATACTATGTCCAGTTGTAAATAAAATTGGTAATCAAAGTTATGGAAGTTTAATAAAGGTCGTCAAATGTCATTCGGTGTGATGTGTTTATTGAAGGGGACCGGGACAAATGAGGTTTGGTAACAAACCAAGTTGTCCTGGGACATCTTCAAAAGGGGTTAGGCTGATATATTAATGGGAGTTAAGTGGGTTCAGGAGGTGAAAGGGTTAAATGGAGTGGGATGACTGGAGGAAATGAGACAAGGGTGGGGAGGGGCTTAAGTGGTTTAGACTCTTGTAGCTGGGTAAGTAATCACATTTTGGCGTGAACTTGCTACCCTACCTTCCTCCCTTTTTTGTTGGCAGTTTGGTGGAAATTTTGGTTATGTTATTTGGGGTAGGCGGAGAAGAGGGACAGGCTTGCCCTCTTCTTTTCCTTCCAAGGATTTTTGGAAATGAAATGAGCAGCTGGAGGAAGTTTGCTGAATAGGTAAGCAAATGGAAGTAAGGATGCTGCTTATTTGTTTGGTAATTTGGTAATTTGATGAATGGTCTATGAAGTGACGCTGCTTCATAAGTAAAGTAAGTGAGCAAAGGTATGGATGCTGTTTACTGGGCAGGATGAGCAGGTACACTGTCCTGATTAACAAGTAAAGTAAGTGAACAAAGGTATGGATGCTGTTTACTGGGCAGGATGAGCAGGTACACTGTCCTGATTAACATTACAAGAATGTTTATGCTGTGTTTAGAATCAACTATACTACGCCCAGTTGTAAATAAAATTGGTAATCAGAGTTATGGAAGTTTAATAAAGGTCGTCAAATGTCATTCGGTGTGATGTGTTTATTGAAGGGCACCGGGATGATGGTAAAATGGTATAAGTGGTAATCTTTGAAAAAAAGTATGAGATTTGTTTGTATGTTTTAACAACTGTGCTATAAATGACATCAGGCATACTATATGACATGCAATCTAGCATGATACAACAGAAAAATCATTTGCTGGTATGACAACACAGATGCATTATCTAAGGTGCAAATTGCTGAAGAAGTCTGACCATGAAATACATCAGTGGATCCATGTTTTATTAACTTTCATTTACAGTACTTTGTTCCTAAGCATTTGGGGCTTGACAATGTTTCAGAAATTTTGTAGGTTTTCATTCCTCTTGGCATTTTTATATTGCTCTTTCTGATTTTAGCATATTCAAAACAGTGGCTACTTGAAATATTTGTATGGTAAAAACATATAAAGATTCATTGCATACATTAAATCTCTGCTTTGCATGACTTATTTCAGCTAATACTGTTGTTTAATAAGGCACTAAATTGACTGTACTAAACCAACATCAGTGTTTCAGTTCTTTTCTTCATATATATCATTGTAGACTTTTTAGAGTTTTGCATTTGTTTCATCACTGTTTCAGATTATGCATTAATTGTGTGCCTTAAACGTGCTATGATATTTCATTTGAAATACATGTATGCATGAAATTAAATGTGATATTTGACTTCTGTAAGGAAAAGGCTACTCATGGGGCTGTGTAGAATACACATGTAGATGTACATACATTTAGGAAGATAAAACTCACACACCTGCACACACACACACACACATGCGCACACGCGCGTGCATGCACGCACACACACTCACATGCAAACATACACACACACACACAAACTCTCACATGCAACATGGACACACACGTGTACATGCACACACACACACACACACACACACACACACACACACACACACACACACACACACACACACTCACACTCACACGGAACATGGACACACACACATACAGACATGCATACACTCACACGCAAACACACACAAACTCACACACAAACTCACACTCAACATGGACACATACACACACAAACACACACTCACACTCACACACACAGACACTCACACGGAGAATGAACACACACACATGCAGACACGCACACACTCACATGCAAACACACACACACACACACACACACACACACACACACACACACACACTCACCATGGACACATACACACACAAACACACACACACACTCACACACTCACACGGAGAATGAACACACACACATGCAGACATGCACACACTCACATGCAAACACACACACACACACACACACACACTCATATGCAAGCATACACACATACACACACACAGGCGCACACACAGGTGCACAAACACACACACACACACACACACACTCACATGCAAGCATATACACACACACACACACACACACACACACTCACACACAACATGGACACATACACACAGATACACACACACACACACACACACACACACACACACACACACACACACACACACACACACACACACACACATATGCACATAATCATACAAGGTAATGTCTAATCATTCCCAAAAGTGAATGCTAACTTTCTTGGAACTGGGAAGTCTGAATATTGAACTGTGGGAATAAGTATGATGAACTTGACATTGATCCCTGCCAGCCATTTGGCAGGACAAAAAAGCTAAATAGCTCCAAATCCATTTCCAGCATGTATATTTTGATATATGTTGGGCTGAGTTAAGACAGCCTTGCACTTGGTCTAATACATTATTGAAAAGTCCAACCAGCATAGTTATTTATTATGTTAAATAATGATACTTTTAAGAAATTTCTTTAAATACTTGTTCTGGCGCATGTTTATATACTGAGTAGAAAATTGCTCCAGACGAGTGATCCAGACGCACTTCCATCATGGTAGTTGGTTGTCTTTGTCCATTGAAATGAAACTTACTTAAAGAAAACATTTTCACTGAATATCAGATAGAAACCGCTATAATGAATACCCTGATTTAAGTAACTTAAGTAAGTGGTAATCAACTAAATAACCATTCACTATCTATCTATCTATCTATCTATCTATCTATCTATCTATCTATCTATCTATCTATCTATCTGTCTATCTATCTATCTATCTATCTGTCTATCTATCTATCTATCTATCTATCTATCTATCTATCTATCTATCTATTTATCTATCTGTCTGTCTATCTATCTATCTATCTATCTATCTATCTATCTATCTATCTATCTCTCTCTTCTCTCTCTCTTCTCTCTCTCTTCTCTCTCTCGTCCTTGTGAGGGTCAAGAAGGTAACATGTTGAGCAGGGCAGACAGGACTTCTTTGTCCTTAGCAATAGTACATAGCAAATCCTGCCAGGAACACTCACTCAGGGGAAGCACTATTGAGGTATCTGTACTTTCTACTAGTGGGCTATGCCTGGAACACTCACTCAGGGGAAGCACTATTGAGGTATCTGTACTTTCTACTAGTGGGCTATGCCTGGAACACTCACTCAGGGGAAGCACTATTGAGGTATCTGTACTTTCTACTAGTGGGCTATGCCTGGAACACTCACTCAGGGGAAGCACTATTGAGGTATCTGTACTTTCCACTAGTGGGCTATGCCTGGAACACTCACTCAGGGGAAGCACTATTGAGGTATCTGTACTTTCTACTAGTGGGCTATGCCTGGAACACTCACTCAGGGGAAGCACTATTGAGGTATCTGTATTCTTTATTCAGATCCCATCGACTGACTCTTATTAACTTTGTAGAATGGTCACATTTACTCTAAGATCATTCTGGAATGTCATCTTGTTGTTCTGTCATGGAAAGAGTGAGGTCATTAACCCAACAAAGCTACCTCTTTTCTCTTGTATATACCCATGACTTCCTACTTAAGGTCAGTAGCCATATTTTCTGTCCACAGGTTTGGATGAGCACATAGACTGACTAGTAAAATGAATGCTTCATCTGGTAACTGAACTCTTTCTTTGGCACCACTGTCCTGAGCAGTGTCTGCAGTAGTACCCATGATGCACCAGACTAACAATCAGTTTTACAATCTCTGCTAACATCACTTGTTAACAACACTCCAGGATGGATAAACTCTATATGTAGCAGCTACTCCTTTTTGACCTGTAGAGAACAATCTCATTTTTCGGAAATATGCATACATTTTTCATCAGCCACTTAGTTTATAGTACAGATCGTGGTCACTTGAACCAAAGGGCGCTATTTCATCATGATTAGATTGAGTCAACAACTATTTGACTTTAGAAAAACATATCAGTATGTTACAGAATTCCAAATAATCATTTACACCTTATGTTTAATATTTAAACTTGGCTGTTGCAGTGTTATTGAACAATGGAAATAAAAAAAATGGCGAAAAGTTCAGTTCCTTGGGAAAAAAGACTAGTTTTATTTTTAATGTCTAGTCAGGCAGATCACACTGATGTAGCTAACTCAGTCTTCATTTTCCTAGTGAATGTAACAACAGCAGAGACAGGTGCAGCACTAGATGACCTAGGTAGTTGCCTACAGCCCACTGGCTGGGGAGGTCATTGCTGCGCAGGGGCGCTGCTATGACATTTAGTTTTTAATTAAAAAAAAAATAATACATGTCTTCTTTTAGGGCATTCTTCTGTATGAATGCCCAATTCATCTCTGCATCTGTGCATGCAGCACAGATTTACATTCCTGTACTCATCAATGCACACATATGTAAACATTCATTTTCCACACGTGGAATTTAAACTCAGTTGTACTATATTCCTGCTTCTTCTGTCTATAGATTTTAAATTTGACAAGATGGATATAAAATGAACCTTCCTTCAATAGGGTGAGGTATGTGTAATACTTTAACTAGGGATGGCAGGTAAGTTAATTTGCTCAGACTCAAACCTTAGACCTTGGTTACAGAAGACCAGAGCTCCAAGCTTTAAAGTATAACATCATTTCCATTTTATACAATTGTAGATAGACTAAATATTAGTTCTTCAGTCCTTATTACTATTGCAGTAGTATTTGTCCATCACATAAATCATAGCAAGAATAATTTTATAAAAATTATTCATGTGTTTGCTAACATATCAGTTGTCCCTCAGGGCTCAATTCTCGGACCTCTTCTTTTCACTCTATTCATTAATGACCTACATCTAGCAATTCCTCTAGCAGCCGTCATACAATATGCTGATGACTCTACCCTAATTTGCTCAGCATCTTCTTCTTCAACACTTCATTCACTTACTCAAAGCATTTTCAACACTGTTGAAACATGGTTTTCTAAATGCTACCTTCTTCTTAATGCCAAAAAAACTAAACTTCTCCTCTTCACCCCTACCTCTCGGTCCCCACCCCTTGTTTTCACCATCTCATCAAATAATGCTACTGTCATTTCCCCTGAACAAACAACAAAACTATTAGGAATAACAATTGATAACAATCTCTCTTTTGATCAACACATTAACAACACTATCAAATTAGTAAACAGAAAAATTGGATCCTTATATAGAATTAAACCCTACCTAACTGCTTCTGCCAGAGCCACAATTGCCCACTCCCATCTTATTTCTACACTTCTTTATGCTTCTCCAATCTTTACCAACCTTAAGAAAGCCAACCTTAACAAACTTGCCACATCCTATTACAACATTGCCAGATTTGCTACTGGTAACCCTTACAGAACACATCACTGTGTGAACCTGAAACAACTAGGATGGGTGGAATTTCAACACCTTTTGCTCATTCCCCAACTCAATATTGCCCACAAATTACTATACCAGCCCAATAACACCCCTATTCTTTCTCAACTTTTATTCCCTTATAATAATCTCAACTCTCTTAGATCTTCTAAGAAACTAATGGCCTGCCTTACAAAGTCCAATAACTCAGCCGGCGACTCCCTATTCTCAAACACAATTGGTAGGAGCTGGAATATGCTACCCAGTGAAATCACTCTACTCGCATCCCTGCCTCTCTTCAAACAAGAAATTAAGAACTACTTCAAAAGTCACTGGCTCTGTTCCTGTATAAAGCCTGACTAATCTTCCTACCTACATCTGTTTATCCTCCTACTCAATTACCCTCCACTGTCTCTTCTTTTCTTTTTTCTTTTCTTTTTGTAACTCTTTCTTCCTAACTCTTATTTTCCTTTACCTCTCTTTGTCTCATATCCAGCAAGTCTTTTCTGCTTCTTTTGTTTTACAGTCCTCTCTTAGATGGCTTCCTTTTTTACCCACTTATAGTATTTTTGCCCTCTTTCTCTGATATTTTACCCTTTTGCTTACCCCTAACTCTCTCTGTACAACGACTTGTCACCCTATATTTTCTCACTGTCATCTCTTTCTTCAACTTGAATCTCTGTTACTCATACAAGTTATACTTTTGATATATCTTCTTTAATTAAGTTTTTATTTTGACATTATATTGCCATTTGTTATTATTGTTATTGCTTTTTGATTGTAAGGTTTTTTTTCTTTTTATGTGCATTTCTGTGTGGAGCTTTTCTCCCCGGGCCTCTACTGAAAATGGAAATATATCCAGCTAGACTAGCCCTGTCAACAAATGTAAAATAAATAAATAAAATAAATAAATAAATATAGCAAACTGTCATGCAATATGATTAGCTGCAACGGCAGGAAAGCAGAACAGGAAATTCTATATGTAATGACACAGAAGTGATGTTAATAGACATTTTATATGTAAACCATTGTTTTGGAAGTGCCTTCAGTTTTGCTTTAGTTTATATCTTTAGTTTAGTCATATTTATATTTCCCATTAGATGCCACAGATTTAGATTAATTGAAAAGCAAAAAAGGTAGTGTGTATTCTACTTTGGTTACTAAAATCGTAGGCTTACTTTCCCCTGGAACTCCTCAATTTCACAAAGGGTAGTAAAATGTGATAGATACAAAGCTTGAAATACTTGAACAAAGACATGTAGAAAAAGCATGTATTGTTTGATACAAAAAAAACACACAATTCACCATATTTAAAAGCTTTTGCCATTGAATTGCAGATATCCGGATTTCCAAACCTACTATGCAATGTGTCAATGTGTACAGCTCTTTGTTCATTGCCCTATGCCTTCCTGGCAGGGGTATGAACAGTTCACTTTATACAGATTTATCTTTCTAGAAAAAGACTGCTTTGCTTTTAGAAATCAATATAGAAAAATGTCAAAATAAAATGGAAGATTTTTTGAACTTCATTCTGTTGCAAGAAAAACTATTTATCTGATATTCTGAGCATAGTTGTTTTTTTTTTTTTTTCCTTTAACTCCTGTTCAATACTACAATGTTTTATGGGAACAGCTAGCATCTCCCCACTCCTACCAGACTTCTGTTTAAGCAGAACTGTGATATTCTGCAAGGTTTACTCTACCTGTTTTTTTTTTTTTTTTGGGAAAATGTTGTCAGTGGAGCTCAGTCTGTATAACTCTTATCTTGACAGATCACTTTATAATAGTCAGAGATTTTATTTTAAGACTTGCAGAAGTTATTATGCTTGAAGAGTTATTACATTGCAGTTTTTGCTGTAGTTAAGATGAGAACCCTTTGTCAATGACACTGTAGATGGTTAAGAAGATTTATTTAATTCTGTAAACTCCGACTTCCCTCTTATAGCTTAGGGACATATACAGAAAATAGTGTAAATGTTAATTTCTTTAAAAAAGATATGAACCTATGAGATTTGTTTGTATATTTGTAACCACATATATAAATACTATGAGACACTCAATCTAACATGATGCAACAAAATATATTTTGTTGGAATGAGGATCTAGTACTTATAGAAACAAAATCTAAGGTACAGATTGGTGGATAAGTCTGACAGGTAAGTACATTCCCAGATCCATTTTTTTATCAACTTTCTTTTACTTATTTTGCGTTGTTCCATGGTGTTTGGGATTTGACATTTCCCAGGAGTTGTAGATTTTCACTTTTCTTGACATTGTAATATTTCTCAGTCTAACTTTAGTACATTCCAACCACTAGTTATTCCAGTGCAGTACAATCTACAAATAGCAAAGATGCAGCTTTTATATCCTCAAACACTGTTTCTGCTTTCTTGAAAATGATGAAACAGGGTAGAGATAAGACACTCTAGCAAGAGTCATATGCTGGACATGAACATGTCTGGCTTGATGTCAGGAATATGGCTATAACTCCTATTTGCTCATCCAGGATCTGAATGTCATGTAGTGGAGGTCCTGGCATACTGGCCTGATAAGCCCCACTTATACCAAACCATTCAGGTGTGCATGGTCCCATGCCTTCTCTTTAAGCCCATTATGAAACCATGACTCCTTCTTTAGCCAGAACATACATACAGATAGAGAAAATGTACAGTAACCATGGCTCTCCAAAACTATCCAGCTCCTTCAGCATTTCCATTTGGATCTTAATCACTGTCACAGCCTTGCCATCTCTAAATATTAACCCAGACTTACAACTTGCTTCAATAACTGAGCTCAGCAGTCTTCAAAACATTCTTTCCTTCTCTTTGCATTGTTCCCAGATGAGAACAGAGTTTGCTCCACCCTATCAGAACAGCCTGGAAATGACCCTCACTAAAAGTCACGTGACGGTTTGTCATTTCCACTTTGGGGCTATCTAAAAGTAATTTTCCATGTAGTCTGTCCTGCCACAGCTGCTGCTTTATCGTCAAGTTGGCAAATATCAATCAAAAATCTGGTAAACCCCTGTTAGCACTGTGGGTTTGGCATGAAGGGGGAGGAGTTGACATAAAACTTAAGGCCTTTACCCCACAGATGCAAAGTGCATAGTTTGATTCTGAACTCTTGCTACAGGCTAATCTTGTAATAATCCATAAAATGATAACCTAGTATCTACCTATGAACTTATTAATAGGATGAGTTTCCCCTCTTTTATTTTACACCTGAAGGACATTAGGGTGCCACTGAGACAAGAACTAACTACATTTTGAAAATGGTTCCTTGCTGCTACCTCTCATTCTGAGGTTTAGAAAACAGTCTTTTCACATTTTCCATCCCAGAACATCTAAGAGGTACTGAAGAAGCTCATAAAGTGGTGCAAGCTGAAATGCTATCATGCAATGGCAACTGCTAGTTCAAAGACGGTCAACTTTTTCTAAGTAGAGTGCAACATGTCATGACTTCCTGAGATCCTAGACTGCATAGGAGGTATATGTCATCTTGGATCTCAGTATATATTTTAAAATTAATGTATCTTTATGTGACATACCTCTTCTGGGCCAGTAATCAAGGAGCCTCAATCCTGACCACTGACACAGATGAAGGACATTCACTTGAAACAAACATAGATACACACAGTATTTCCAGATCCAGCTCTCTGCACCAAGCACAATTTCCATTAAGAACACACAGGGAACACACTCCTGTCCAGGGGCTAGGTTTTCCTTTCTCTCATGAGGCCCCAAATAAGACTTCTCAATGACCACAGCCATAGAGTTGTGTCTTCGGCCGAGTGTTCCAAGCCAAGTCCTCCACCACCTACTCTGTGAAACAGCTCTCTGTGTTGATGCTGTGTGTGTGTGTGTGTGTGTGTGTGTGTGTGTGTGTGTGTGTGTGTGTGTGTGTGTGTGTGAAAATCAAATCTCACCTGGGAAAGGCTGGCACAGATTTACTAGTTATATGCCCAGACTATAAGGTAGATATTGCCACCAGAACACTCCAAAGCCAGCTACTCTAAGGCTCTTACAAGAATATCTAATTATGCTGAGTAAAAATAATATTAATACAAATGGTAGTGTTTGACCAATGCAGCAAGGCTTTTAGAAGCAGCCACAGTGTCACCAAATAAATATAAGCACTCTCAAAGGTTGAAATATTATCTAAAAGACCAGCCACATTGAAACATTTAAATATATTTTATAATAAATAACAAGAGAACATGAAAATTCTAAGTATATATATATATATATATATATATATATATATATATATATATATATATATATACATATATAATAAACACCAGAATTTCAGTCGCAGGAAATATTAAAATAACACAGACGGATAGATTTACACAGATATGGCAAACAGTACTTAACTAATCTCACTATATTTTCCTGACTGATCTAAAGAATTAGTTACTAAAGCAAGGCAAGATGAAGTGGGTGACTTGCCCATCTTTGTCAGGTTTCAAAAACATTCTATCCTGAGACTTCTGTTTCATCTATTATTAAAACATAATTTCAGTGCTACATATGTGTTACCATACACACATAGAGCTTTTGCTAAGATGTATTATAGCATCTAGAAGTTATAAATCATTTCAAAAACTTCCAACCTTCTATTGTAGCAATTAGTTCACCCCTAAGGACAATACAGTAAGATTCCTAGTCCTGGATTTCTTTGGCTACAATCAGAACTGTAAGGTACAATGTAAGATACAACGTGTATGGCCTAAACCAGGTAATTTAATTTCAGACTATTTTTCAAAGTTAGCTGGACTGAGATTAACCGATTCTCTTCCAGTATCCTATGTTTCAATATATTTATTTTAACAGCTACTATATAGTCTGACATACAGGTATATTTCTTTTCTGTCCATCAGGCCCCACTGTTGGTAGATTTTTAACACAAGCAGCTTTACAAATACATTATCAAGACAAGCACCTGTACAAATTAGTTTGATATACAATTGACATATAATTCTTTAAAAAACTCCAGAGAGCTATGAGGGCATATGTTACACATCTACTGCTCTACTCCTCCTGGCATAGCTGGCAACACCTTACATCATCCACTCTATAAATTTGCTCAAATAAATAAAAAAAAAAACATGACAAAAAAGAAATATTATGTCACTGATAAGGATATCTCCTCTCTGTCAGTCTCCACAGGAGATCAAACAAAGCATTCTGGGCAAGATTCTTTTATTATTTAAAAGAACTATCATTGAGGTTAATTTTATGGATCACATTTTTTGACTGTCCCATCTTAGACCTTTTTTCAAGAATGAATCTAATGTGCTCCAAATGCATATATATGAGGACGACAGAGGCATGGAAATATTCGAACTTGGAAAGGGAAAAAAAATCCAGATGGAATTAACTTAGGTTAAATTTCTAAAGCAAAAGGACTTACTTGTTCATTTTTATTCAGTTCAGATATGACTTAGATTATATGCATTAATAGCCATACTGACAACGTGGCTTCTGATAACTAAACAGATAGTTGTGCATTAACTGCCCCAGTTAATAGTATGTACACATTTGTTTGTTTATTTACTTAATAATTTATTTAATCTTGTTAGCTCAAAATTTTAAATTTGAAGATTATGAATGTTCAGTGAATACCTAAGGGAGGAGGTCAAATAGGATTTATTTAATTACAAATATGCATTATATCAGAAAGAAATTACTGTAAAACAAACAATTTAGCAAAACAAGTGTAAGTGCAATAGAATATTACATATTTAGAAATTAAAACTATGTTTGTTAACAGCTTAACTGACACAAGAACAAATATACTTTCACGGAAACAATTTTTTTGTGAAGATATATAATAACACATAGGTAGGATGAAGTACATTGAATGTACAAGCATGCAAGGTTATTAAAAGAAACTATTTACAAATAAATAGAAGACGATGGGATATCTGCAGACCTGGTACTAAACTGAAAAATAGATAAAGTACCTCAAGACAGATGTTAATAAATAAGAAAAAGCTAACATAGACAGGAATTACAATACGTTCTAAAGATCATTAGCAAAAATGATACATAACACCTAACCCAGAGCCTTGGTGGACATCTACAGAATAATGCAATGAAGCTGACACACTTTCTCCTATTAAACTAGCTGACACCTGCTATGAAGGCAATTAGAGGGCCATCACAGAGATGCACCAGAGCTCCAACACAAGGACAGTGTGCTACAAAAAAATGGTTCACACTGTCAAAAGCTTTTGACATAGCAAAAATAAGGCATCAGTGGGGTAGCCAAAGTAGATTTTTCCAGGATAAAATAGGCAAAGAGTATAAGGCAGCCTCTCTGATATGACTTATTCAATAATCTAGTCAAAAAATAATTTGGAAAAAAAAATCCGCTTGTCAGTGATGTGTTTTAAAATCTGAATATGAAAGCCTTTTGCAACATTATATGAGAATGCAGATTATAATGTGTGTGTCCGCTGCCCCACCATTACAAAGCAGTAAATCCTTCGTAGTTTTCAGCAGTTTGTTGGGACACCATTTTTTTATGCATAATACTTTATAAGGGTAGAAAAGGAATTAATTTTGGCATTTGCAGCCAGTCAGAAATATTGTATAGGTCACTTGTTTATAGCCATGGATAACTCCATGAGCTTAGGGAACATTTTTTGCTTAAAATATTAGATTATGAAAAGAAATTAAAACATGAAGTGGAGTAATCTAATAGGTTTTAATCATTAAAGGAATTAAGGCTAGTAGTTATGGTTAGGAAACAAACTTATTTGCTATCTCAAGAAGAGAGGCATTGGGTTGTACTGAGTGCATTGGATTTACCACAAATAAGCAAACTAAATGCATAATTCCAGTAATGCTTCTCTGATTTTTTTGTAAAAGTGTTTATTTTTTCCTTAAGTATGTCAGAAATGTCACTTTGTTTTGCAGCTTCATGAACTTAGAAAACACTCTGGTATCTGTGTTGACAGTGTAGCTTCTGAGATCTATCAAGTTATTTAATTAGGCCATTGATTTCCATTGTAATCCATGCTAAGAACGTCAATGTCATTCTCTCAGTTTAGCAAAGCTATACCATTAAGAACTAAAGAAATGCATCATCAAGGTATTTTTCAATTGTTCTCAAAACAAGGAAATATAATATATATGATGATAAATATGATTTTATTTAGTGGCTACATGAAGACTAAAGTATTGAAAGTATCACTATAACAAGTGAAGGAACAGAAATGTATTTTTCCATTTTGAATTGGCTTGGTATGGCATATAGATAGAATTGTCAACCATTTGTGTATAACATTTCTTCATTTTAGATCATATTACCTAATTGCAGAAATGCTCTACTTTCTTTTAATATAGTCTTTTTTATGTGCAGATATTTATTTTTACTGAAGCTTATGACAGCTATCCTTAGCAATTTTTATGAAGGTTTGGATCGTGTGGTTAGAACATATAGTTGTAACCATGGGTGAAAAATAGATGGCAAAGATCCATTTACTGTTAATGTTAAAAATCACCTCTGCTTAGAAGTTCATCCATGGTGTTACTACTTACCCTAGAAAGTATCTCTTCCACTGCATACTTAAGGTGAATGAAGGAAATTTGATTCAGAGTGTTTATTTAGGCAGTTAAAGTAGATTATGTGTATGTGTGTGACAGCGGCTAGTTAAGTGGAAGTGGGTGGGGAGGAGTTTCTTATTAACAGACCATCTGCCCTTTGTAGATCATGCCACATTTAGGAATACAGTAGCTAGTATGAGTAACTGCAGAGTCTTTGATGAAAGGCATTAACCAATTCCCTGTAATGGTAAACACGCAAAGCTTATAGAATCTTAACCAATTATGTATTAAATTGAGCTCATTTGGTTATAATACATTGTAATATGTGCATGTTTTTAATTCCTTAATTATTGGCCGGTATAGGGTCTTAGTACTGGATTTTGAGTCACTGTGGATCAACAGAATCAGGCTGTGATAAATGTTACCATAAACAGATGCCACACTGACTTCAGCAAGAATGAGTAGAATATGTGTAAAGGCATCATTTTTCTTTAAGATGATGAATAGTAAATGCTTGCTGTGATTAACAATGGTAAGTGGTCATTCATGGTTTGACCATGTACAGTGAAGGAATGAGGAGCGGTATCTTGTACCATCCAAAGGTAAACAAATAGGCAAGAGCAGCATGCAGACCATGCAGACCATGCAGATATCTGAGACCATATCTCAAGTAAAGTACGAGCTGAACGGTGGTACTGGTATAGTGTTAATGTAGAAAAAATACAGCAGACCACATTTTATTGACCTATTTTTTTGACCAGGTAGGCCCACTAGACAAATTATCCCTTTACAGAAGCACTGGCTGGTTGTGTGAGTTGCACAGAGTCACACAGTAGGCAAATGACTGGGGAAGGAATAAAACCTTGTATGCTAGACACAGGAAGCAGCTCCTTAATAGCTCAGAGCCTTATTATTTTTCAGCAACTGCCAGATAGCAATGAGTACTGAAATGGATTTCAGTACTCTCTGATTGGTGGGTGATGCTCACCAGATGATTGCTATTGATTAGCCAATGAAGAATGAAGAACAATGAGGCAGAATATAAGGAAACCTACTTTATGGATTAAGGATATTTGTGATAAATGGAAAAGCAGGGCCTGCTGATTCCTCACCATCCTATGTCACTGTCCAGCTCAAGACCTAGTTTATCTACAGTTCTTTAAACACATGCTATTATTTCTTCTCCTTTTTTAAAGTACCTTGGCACTTACAATCTTAATCTCAGCTTGAGAACATCAGAATTTCATAACAGTTAAAGCATGCCTTACCTGTGTAAGCTGAATTCAACTTATGCTAAAATACTCTTCGGAACACTTGCTATGCTATAGCTGTTTTCATCACTAATGAAGTGTGACATCAACTTTCATGTATTAACTTTAATCCACACTTTTTGCAATACCTGTGAGTGCGATGGAATTATTTAATGGGAATTCAAAGTTCTTA
Organism: Protopterus annectens; assembly: GCF_019279795.1. NCBI lineage: Eukaryota > Metazoa > Chordata > Ceratodontiformes > Protopteridae > Protopterus > Protopterus annectens. The sequence goes on from NC_056725.1 coordinate 321,005,579, forward strand.
CCTCTTCGCATGTTGAATTTAAAGTAGCAGGGAAATGTTACATCCATTACGATGTTTCTTGAATTATACATTGCTCACTTTATTAAGTCATCACCTCAAACAATCATGCTTACAAACTCTCAAATATTCACATATTATACACACGGACATACACACACTCATACAAATTCTATCTAAAGCTATGAAAACATTAACGGCATCCACTGAAACAGCTTTGCTTTAAATTTCACTAGTGTCATGAATGTATAGTCTACACATTATACCTCAGTCACTGAACATTCTCATTATTTGCAATGGGGCTGCCAAGGTCATAGCACAGAAATGATTCAGCCAAATCTGTCAAAAATTATGTCATATAGATTTTAAATGTTCTGAAGCTGATCAGGTATCTTTTGGGGCTCCCTGAATAATTGGGAAGTGCTTCAATTTGCTACATAAATATAGGCATTTCACCTTGAAGATGTGCCATTTATGAACAGAGGTGTGCTAACACTGTTTTGAGATAGCCTCAGAAAATTCAATTTTCCATAAATTATAGAGATAACATAAATCTAAACCATAGCCTTTATATTTGAAAGCTTTGCCACACAGAGAGGGCTGCAATGGTGTTGAGGCAGAATCGTTGAGCTTTTCTTTCTGACATGCAACCCTCTACTGAGTATATGCATTACTTAACTATTGAGGTAGCAAAGGGGAAGGGGTTGCAATTAAGTACTAAAGAAATGCATCGTCAAGGTATTTTTCAATTGTTCTCAAAACAAGGAAATATAATATATATGATGATAAATATGATTTTATTTAGTGGCTACATGAAGACTGAAGTATTGAAAGTATCAATATAACAAGTGAAGGAACAGAAATGTATTTTTCCATTTTGAATTGGCTTGGTATGGCATATAGATAGAATTGTCAACCATTTGTGTATAACATTCCTTCATTTTGGATCATATTACCTAATTGCAGAAATGCTCTACTTTCTTTTAATATGGTCTTTTTTATGTGCAGATATTTATTTTTACTGAAGCTTATGACAGCTATCCTTAGCAATTTTTATGAAGGTTTAGATCGTGTGGTTAGAACATATAGTTGTAACCATGGGTGAAAAATAGATGGCAAAGATCCATTTACTGTTAATGTTAAAAATCACCTCTGCTTAGAAGTTCATCCATGGTGTTACTACTTACCCTAGAAAGCATCTCTTCCACTGCATACTTAAGGTGAATGAAGGAAATTTGATTCAGAGTGTTTATTTAGGCAGTTAAAGTAGATTATGTGTATGTGTGTGACAGCGGCTAGTTAAGTGGAAGTGGGTGGGGAGGAGTTTCTTATTACCAGACCATCTGCCCTTTGTAGATCATGCCACATTTAGGAATACAGTAGCTAGTATGAGTAACTGCAGAGTATTTGATGAAAGGCATTAACCAATTCCCTGTAATGGTAAACACGCAAAGCTTATAGAATCTTAATCAATTATGTATTAAATTGAGCTCATTTGGTTATAATACATTGTAATATGTGCATGTTTTTAATTCCTTAATTATTGGCTGGTATAGGGTCTTAGTACTGGATTTTGAGTCACTGTGGATCAACAGGATCAGGCTGTGATAAATGTTACCATAAACAGATGCCACACTGACTTCAGCAAGAATGAGTAGAATATGTGTAAAGGCATCATTTTTCTTTAAGATGATGAATAGTAAATGCTTGCTGTGATTAACAATGGTAAGCGGTCATTCATGGTTTGACCATGTACAGTGAAGGAATGAGGAACGGTATCTTGTACTATCCAAAGGTAAACAAATAGGCAAGAGCAGCATGCAGACCATGCAGATATCTGAGACCATATCTCAAGTAAAGTATGAGCTGAACGGTGGTACTGGTATAGTGTTAATGTAGAAAAAATACAGCAGACCACATTTTATTGACCTATTTTTTTGACCAGGTAGGCCCACTAGACAAATTATCCCTTTACAGAAGCACTGGCTGGTTGTGTGAGTTGCACAGAGTCACACAGTAGGCAAATGACTGGGGAAGGAATAAAACCTTGTATGCTAGACACAGGAAGCAGCTCCTTAATAGCTCAGAGCCTTATTATTTTTCAGCAACTGCCAGATAGCAATGAGTACTGAAATGGATTTCAGTACTCTCTGATTGGTGGGTGATGCTCACCAGATGATTGCTATTGATTAGCCAATGAAGAATGAAGAACAATGAGGTAGAATATAAGGAAACCTACTTTATGGATTAAGGATGTTTGTGATAAATGGAAAAGCAGGGCCTGCTGATTCCTCACCATTCTATGTCACTGTCCAGCTCAAGACCTAGTTTATCTACAGTTCTTTAAACACATGCTATTATTTCTTCTCCTTTTTTAAAGTACCTTGGCACTTACAATCTTAATCTCAGCTTGAGAACATCAGAATTTCATAACACTTAAAGCATGCCTTACCTGTGTAAGCTGAATTCAACTTATGCTAAAATACTCTTCGGAACACTTGCTATGCTATAGCTGTTTTCATCATTAATGAAGTGTGACATCAACTTTCATATATTAACTTTAATCCACACTTTTTGCAATACCTGTGAGTGCGATGGAATTATATAATGGGAATTCAAAGTTCTTACCTCTTCACACGTTGAATTTAAAGTAGCAGGGAAATGTTACATCCATTACGATGTTTCTTGAATTATACATTGCTCACTTTATTAAGTCATCACCTCAAACAATCATGCTTACAAACTCTCAAATATTCACATATATTATACACACGGACATACACGCACTCATACAAGTTCTATCTAAAGCTATGAAAACATTAACGGCATCCACTGAAACAGCTTTGCTTTAAATTTCACTAGTGTCATGAATGTATAGTCTACAGATTATACCTTAGTCACTGAACATTCTCATTATTTGCAATGGGGCTGCCAAGGTCATAGCACAGAAATGATTCAGCCAAATCTGTCAGAAATTATGTCATATAGATTTTAAATGTTCTGAAGCTGATCAGGCATCTTTTGGGGCTCCCTGAATAATTGGGAAGTGCTTCAATTTGCTACATAAATATAGGCATTTCATCTTGAAGATGTGCCATTTAAGAACAGAGGTGTGCTAACACTGTTTTGAGATAGCCTCAGAAAATTCCGTTTTCCATAAACTATATAGATACCATAAATCTAAACCATAGCCTTTATATTTGAAAGCTTTGCCACACACAGAGGGCTGCAATGGTGTTGAGGCAGAATCGTTGAGCTTTACTTTCTGACATGCAACCCTCTACTGAGTATATGCATTACTTAACTATTGAGGTAGCAAAGGGGAAGGTGTTGCAATTCAACAGTGTTTCAATTTTCTACTAGTATACACTGAGCATTCTGCTGTCTTGCGGTTTTATTAGGAGTCACACTGTTGTTAATTATTTTAGCCTCTTACTAGATCTGCCTACTACCATTGTGGAGGAATTACTGCAGTAAAGGAAAGTGTACTTATTTGAAGAAACACTGCATTTCCTGGAAATATCTATGCTTCATAAAACCTGCCGAATATGTTAATCTTTTGTTTCATTTATATGATTGTGATACTCACCTTTTTTTTTAATTTTAAGTTCATGAATTTGTCATAACCCATTATACTGTGCTCTACCTAACAGCTGCAGGAGGCCCTGTATCCTTGGAGTGGTGCACTCTCTCTTCAGGTGTATCTGTCGTACTCCTGCTGACACACAGCACTGGAAGAGCATTAGGTAGAAGGGTTACCATGGTAAAAGTAGTGTTGTGATACACTGGCATGATGCATTGGTACTTTGGGCTTGTACTAGCCACTGCAGCCCAACACTGGCATCATCATTTTCATTTTTTTCAACTTATTCTGCAAGAATCATTCTACTTAGTATGGACAGAGTTTTACTCTATGTGATCTGAGTTATATTTGGTATGGATTGACATATAGGAATGTGGCTTTATGCTGTGTTGTTATACTGGTTTTCCCCGGGCACAAAGTGTTGGGTGCAGCAATCAGCCGATCTTGATATCTCTTTAATGCAGTATTGACTGTTAAAAGCCAAACCTGAGCACTGTACTACTGCTTGTGTGGCTACATTGTAACAACTGTTTGCTGTGTTGTAGCATGCACTTTGCTACATTTTAAAAGTTAAAACAAAAAAAAGCAAAAAAAAATGTTTCTTTTTTTTTTTACAAAAACCTCAGTGCTGTGGCACTCCAAAAAGGCAGAGTATAAACTGTAGCAACTGTTTGCTACACTTAAGCAGTTTGCTACAGTGTAAAAAGGGGATTTTTTAAACTAAAACACAAATACTTTAGTACTTTGTGCAGATAGGATATAAACTGTAGCAACTGTTTACTACAGTTTAAAATAAAACATTATTATATTTTTATACAAAATAAGTTGAAAAAGGGTTGGGAGCAGGACACAGAAATTGAGCCTGAATGGCTGGGCAGGAGGGAAGTGTGGTCATGTCATACATCTGACCACCTGGTTACTGCACCAGTAGAGGGAACACCTGTTTTTTTATTTTTATTTTTTTTGGCCTGAGGCGTGGAGCACCGATTCATAGTACTGGCTCTGGTTGAACCAGCTGTGCTTCTGTTTAGCACTATTCATGTGAATCTCAGTCCCTTCCTGACCCTCTTCAAATGCAACCTAGATCAATGGATGGGTGACCACAAATTCACTCCGGGGATGACACCCATGTTACTCTTGGACAGAGGAAGACCCATACCTCTGTGAATTTCACTCACCTAACCACCGACAATTGTGGCAACCTGGGATAAATATGGTTAGGCTCATAAGGCTTCTAGGGCTGTTAGCCTAGTAATCATCTATGAACCTATGAACATATAAAAGGCATGCTTCAACACTACTACCATAACAAAGCTCTTTGCTCTAACGTCAAATTCCTCCTCTCCATCATTAAAGCCCAAAATAGATCGGGAGTCCCCATATATTCAATCTCTGTAGCTACCCTCGGGAATGGTCTCCCACATGCTCGAAGGCTTCTTGAAAACCAACAGGCATTCAAAACACATTTAACAAAACTCTTCTCAACATCCAGGCTCTGTAGCTGTATATTTAGAGGATATGTCTCACATTTATTTATTTATTTATTTATTTGTCATTTATTAACTGGGATAGTAGCCCGTTTTCAGTAGAGACCCAAGGAGAAAAGATCCAGATAGTTATTACAAAGTTACAAAAAAGAAAAACATCTGACAAAGAAGTTTTATGTAAACATTACAATAATGTGCTTTACATGAGAACATTAGAAATTTACAAAAAGCATGAGAATGAAGTTTACCTAAACATTACAATAATAGGTTCATAGGTTCATAGGTTCATAGTTTCATACTAGGCTATCTGCCCTAGGGCATTTATAAACCTAGCCAGAATGTGTTTGGCTTTCACCACCCATTTTAAATTAATTTTGCTATGCCCTTTTTCGAGGTTAGTATACTGTGCCTCTGTCTAACAGTGACACAGAAGTGATACCCGGGTTAAACCTACGATCTCCCATCCACTCATCAAGATTCCTCTTGAAGAGAGTCAATGAGAGACTCTGCCTAACCTGGACTGGGATTTTATTCCAGAGTGAAGGGAGCCTCTGGGTTATGAATCTGTCCCTTCAGCATGTCCTATTTATTTTAGTGCTGAGGTTCAAGTCTCTCGAGCGCGTAGCTCGATGGGATTTGGATTTTTTGAGGTGCAGCATGTCCATTAATTCCGGGTTGGACATGGCTTTATAAGTCAGGCACAGATCGCCCCTGAACAGGCGGTATGCCACTGAGTAGATCTGGAGTTTATTTAACCGGGCAGCATATGGCATCTGTTTGAGCCCTTTGATCCTCTTGGTGAGATACTTTTGGGGTCTTTCCAGTTGCTGCAGGTGTCTGGTAAGGTACATCCCAAAAGGGGCATTGTACTCAATTATGGGCTTGATGAGGGATGAGTAAAGAGGCACAATGACCTCCCCTGATCTAGATGTGAATCCCTTCATGATTAGGTGGGCTATATAAAATGTTTTTCTAACCACTTTGGCCAAGTGGTTGTCAAATGAGAGACTGCTATCAACTTGGGTCCCCAGGTCCCTAATTACTTCTTCTGTACTTAATGGATTACCACCTATGTGGTAATTTGTGGGCACTTTGTTTTTGCCAAAGGGGATGGCTATACACTTTTTGGCGTTTAGCTTGAGGCCATGTCTCTGGCACCAGTTGTCTGTTTCTTTGAGGCCCTTTTGGAAGATACTTGTGTCAGCTGGAGAGTTGAGTATGGCGCCCAGTTTGCAGTCATCTGCGAACTTGGTCAGCCACAGTCCTTCTGTGTTGGCCTGTACCTCCAAGAAATATATACCGAACAAGAGAGGTCCCAGGACCGAGCCTTGTGGGATGCCACTTGTAACTGGTTTGGAGTCTGACATGGCTCCAGCAATTCTAACCATGTGGGTTCTGTCCTTGAGCCAGTTTGCAACCCATCTAGTGACATAGGAGTTTACATTTAAGCTGGTGAGCTTATCTATAATGCCCAAGTGGGGTATTGTATCGAAGGCTTTTTTGAGGTCCAGGTAGGCTGTGTGGACCACCTTCCCCTCATCAATGGCTTGGTGACTATTTCAAAGAAATCAACCAGGTTTAAGAGGCAGGATCTGCCCTTAACAAAGCCAAACTGGGTAGGATCCAGTGTCTGTAGATCCCCAATACCTTTATTTATGAAGTCCATAATGATCCTTTCCATAGCTTTGCAGACCAAGCTAGTCAGGCTTATGAGGCGATAGTTTCCAGGATCCGTTGAGGCACCACCTTTGTGGAGAGGGACCACTGTTGCTGTATGCCACTCTTTGGGTACATATCCTGTAGTAAGGCTGAGATTGAACAGTAGTTTTATGTTTGGGTTTAGCTCTTCTTGGAGTTCATGTAGGACGCAGCCCGGGACACCGTCTGGTCCCATTGATGTTGTGTTTTTTGCTTTGGAGAGGGCGGCTCTTACCTGAGCATCTGAGATGTCAGGGGGGCAGCACTCTGCTGGGATAGATATTTGCCCTTTTGGTGTGGAGGGGGGGAGAAGTTTGCGCTGAACCTGTCAGCTAGGATGTTGGCAAATTTCTGTGGGTTCGGTGTATTTTTTGTCATTTTGGACTAATTCTGAGCATATCTGGGAATTCCCACCCAGGTTCCTAACATAACTAAAGAAAGCCTTGTGATTATCCTTAGTGTCCTGTGCAATTTTTCTCTCAAAGCTGGCCTTAGATGATTTTATGAGTGCCTGTAGTTTTTTGCTAATACTGATCAGAGATGCCTTCCCTTTTTGGGATTTTGCTATATCATTTAGTAGCTTCCTCCTTCTATTGTATAGTTTGTTTATGGCTGGGGACCACCAGACAGTACATCTGCCTTTGGAGGATTGGGTCTTGGTTTTATTTGGGATTGCATGATCCATGCATTCCTGAAGGTGTTCATAGAATGCATTTATAAAGGATTCTGCAGTCTGGGCCGTATTTTCCACAGGCCCGGAGGCTTTGAAGGATTCCACCTCGGTTTTGAGGAGTGTGAAATTTGCTTTAGAGAAGTTTTTCACTGTGTTTTTTTAGGCAGAAGGTGGAGTCGGGATGTGAATATCCAGTGAGATTAGTTTATGGTCTGATCTTACCAGTGAGGGATACACTTCTGGTCTGGAGCATAGACTCCCCATGTTGGTGATGATCAGGTCCAGTATGTTTTCCCCTCTTGTGGGAGTGGTAACAAGTTGTTCCATAGCATTTGAGTTTATAAATTCTAGGAACCTTTGGGCTAGGGTGTTGGAGCTAGAGTAATGCTCCCAGTCTATGTTTGGGTAGTTGAAGTCGCCCAATATAAAGGTGTTTGGGGAGACCTTCATATTTTCCAGTGTTCTTAGGAAGGCCGAGTGGGGTTCCTGGGTTTGGGAGGGTGGTCTGTAGCAGGCTATAAACTGGAAGGCAGTTTTACCCACTGTTTGTTGCACATGGATAGTCTCTGATGCTTCGTGCTGTGCCACCAACCTGGAGGTATGGGTATCTTTGACGAATATTGATACTCCCCCTCCTTTTGTGGTTCGGTCCAAGTTTTGGGGCCGAAAAGCATGGTATGAGGTATAGCCTGGTAGTGCTGGGGTGCTCTCGGGAGCCTTGAACCAGGTTTCTGTTACTGCACAGATATCTATGTTCTCCATGCTAAGGAGAGTTTCGAGTGCATGCATCTTGAGGTTTAGACTTCTGGCATTGAGTAGCATTACTCTTAGTTTCTTATCCCTTGTGATACCTATGGAGGTGGGTTTGTCTTTTGAGCCTTGCCTAAAAAAGGCACTATGGGGGTAGCAAGAGCCTTTGCCAATATCTGAATGCCCAGGGGTGACAGGTGCAAGCCGTCCCTAGCGAAGCATCGTGGCTTGTTGAGCATGTCATCCCAGGCTGACAGGCATTGGATCCCCTTTGAATGACACCAATACATAAGCCAATTGTTGAAATTGATCATCTTATCTTCATATTGTGGCATCATTCTTGGTGAGGGTAAGATGCTACTCAAGGTCAGGGTCATACCGGCCTGGACCACATGCTTAGAGAGCTCCTCTATGTCTCTTTTCATGTAGTCTAGGGAGGTACGTCTCTGGTCATTCACACCAGCATGGACAATGACTGAGTCATATTTGTACTTGCCTTGGAGTGACCTGAGTGCTTGTGCTATGTGGCGGATCCTAGTGCCCAACAGGCAGCTCACCGTGACCTTCTCTTTGTTCAGCCTGGTGAGCGGGATGTCAGTGTGCCTGATGATAGAGTCACCTATTACAAGTGTATCAGGTGTGTTGTTTAGCCTTAAGGGCTGTGACTGTTCAGCACACTGGCTTTGTGAGCTATGTGTTGCACGTGTTTTGTTTTGGGGTAGCGGTTACTTGGGTGTCTGCTTTGGAGGTCTCTGCTGCTTAGGCAGATTTTTATTTCGAGCCGCCGAGTATGTTTTTGTGTGTTTATGTGTTTGGTTTACTGTCGTGGTAGGTTTATGTGAGACTGGAATTGTATTGAGTGTGGTTTCCTTCTCCACCTGACTGGTTACGCCAGTACTGAGTTGAGAGAGCTTTGCCTCCGGTTTGTCTAAATGGATGCATCTCTCACATGTGTTGAAATTTGTTGGGAGGAGGAGAGGGTTGTCTGTGTACATGAGGCAGTTGTAACATTGCCTCAAGATTCCCAGATTCACCAGCTGGACCGGAGAGGAGATTGACAACTTACCTTTGGACATGCTAAAATAGTATTGGGAATTCCTTTATAATTGAAAAAAAAGTCTAGTGGGGAACAAGGTACTCAAGGGGAGTTTGTGAGGGTGTAGTGCTTTTAATTTTTTAGTGCTGACTTATATAATTGCTTTAGTGAGCAAGTGCCAGGTAACTTAAATGCAATGTGTTACAGGTAACTTAAATGCAAAAATGACAAACAGTAACTTTATTTTAAGTGAAACAAGGAAATAAGTAGAGTAAGCAATGCAGATATTACTAGGGATCCACAGAAGCACTGAAAAGCCGCGTTTTAGGTGGTATTAGCGTTTTAGGGAAATAAGCAAACAAACAACAAGCATACAAACAAAGCTAGGTTCAGCATGCCTGGATCTAGTCTATGCTACAGCAAACAAGGTGTACCAATTTCAGTAAGAAACAGTTGAAATATGCAGGCACTATAAGCCTTTAACCAGAAATTCCCAGCTCAGAAGGGCAGAGTCCAGCCTCTCCTCCCACAAGAGTGCAGACCATGAACCTTCTTAATGTAAAATAACTGGCCTGAAGCCCAAGTGCTTAAACCAGAACTAATACACTTTTAGAATAACAGACACTGAGCCCTCAATCAGCAGTTCCCAACTTAGAAGGATGTAAGGTACCTGTCCTGCCACCACAGTGCAGGCCACAAACCTTCCTAATGTAAAACAACTGATCTGAAGCCCAAGTGCTTAATCCAAAAGACTTAGAATGATAGCTACACTTTAATCAAGTTACTACCAAGCAGTAGTAAATACAATTGAATACTTTAAAGAATGCCTGGATTAGTGCTCAAGTTATACAAACAAAGCTAGATTCAGCAGGCCTGGATCTAGTCTATGCTACAGCAAATAAGGTGTACCAATTTCAGTAAGAAACAGTTGAAATATGCAGGCACTATAAGCCTTTAACCAGAAATTCCCAGCTCAGAAGGGCAGAGTCCAGCCTCTCCTCCCACAAGAGTGCAGACCACAAACCCTCTTAATGTAAAATAACTGGCCTGAAGCCCAAGTGCTTAAACCAGAATTAATACACTTTTAGAATAACAGACACTGAGCCCTCAATCAGCAGTTCCCAACTTAGAAGGATGTAAGCTACCTGTCCTGCCACCACAGTGCAGGCCACAAACCTTCCTAATGTAAAACAATTGGTCTGAAGCCCAAGTGCTTAAACTAAAAGGCTTAGAATGAGTTACACCAAGCAGTAATAAATACAACTGAGTACTGTTAAGACATGCACTACAAAAGTTAGAATTTGTTTTAAATAAAAAGAAGAGAAAGAGATTCAAATGAGATTGGACACGTAGTAGGTGGGTGTTAAAAGTGTGTGAGGTAGTAAAGTGGTAAGTTGGGATGTAAGTGGGATCATTGCAATGACAGGTGTTGGCATTTAGGAGAAAAGTTTTAAGTTTGGATTTAAAGAGATTTATGTTAGAAATGTTTTGGAGTTTGCTCTATCTCTGCTTTCTTTCACATCTTCTACTATACCTCTGCTCTCTTCTACACTTTTGCCAATTATCATTCCGTATTCACCCACCCCACCTTCTTCTTTTGCCTCTCTTAACTCTCTTACAATTCATTTCTTTTATATCTCAAAATTTCAAAATTAAATCAACATTTTGCTATCCACCCTTTGTAAATATATAAGTACTCTGTATTATGATATCTATCCTACTGCATATTCATTTATTTTACTATATCTATACAGACTACAGTTAGTATAAGAAGCCTCACTACTGTATGCATAATTACTGTCTTATCTGTTTTGACACTGTACACATTTATTTTTGTTGTATTCTACCTGACACTGTTGATGTTATATAACTTAAAAGATTTTTATTGTATTGCATACACTGGAGCTTTTCTCACTGAGCCTCCTCTGAAAAGGGGCCTTTGAGCCCAGCCAAGCTTCCCCTGTCAAAAAACCCATAAAATAATAAATAAACAAAATAAATTTCTCTTATTCATATTTCTTTTTTGTAATGCATTAAAGAGGTTGGCAAAAAAGAAGTGGGATTGTCAGAGAGATGAAGAAAGTAGACAGGATTATAAGAAGATGAGGTGTATGGCAAAGAGAGAGGTGGCAAAGGCTAAGGATAAGGCATATGAAGAGTTGTATGAAAGGTTGGACACTAAGGAGGGAGAAAAGGATCTGTACCGATTGGCTAGACAGAGGGACCGAGCTATGAAAGATGTGCAGCAGGTAAAGGTGATAAAGGATAATGAGGGAAACATACTCACAAGCGAGGAGAGTGTGTTTAGCAGATGGAAAGAGTACTTTGAGGGGCTGAATGAAGAGAATGAGAGGGAGAAAAGGTTGGATGATGTGCGGATAGTGAATCATGAAGTGCAGTGGATTAGCAAAGAGGAAGTAAGGATAACTATGAAGAGGATGAAGAATGGAAAGGTTGTTGGTCCAGATGACATTCCTGTGGAAGCATGGAGGTATTTAGGTGAAATTACAGTGGAGTTTTTAACTAGATTGTTTAATGAAATCTTGGAAAGTGAGAGTATGCCTGAGGAATGGAAAAAAAGTGTTTTGGTACTGATTTTTAAGAATAAGGGTGATGTGCAGAGCTGTAGTAACTACATAAGGATTAAACTGATCAGTCACAGCATGAAGTTATGGGAAAGAGTAGTGGAAGCTAGGTTAAGAAGTGAGGTGATGATTAGTGATCAGCAGTATGGTTTCATGCCAGGAAAGAGCACTACAGATGCAATGTTTGCTCTGAGAGTGTTGATGGAGAAGTACAGAGAAGGTCAGAAGGAGTTGCATTGTGTCTTTGTGGACTTCGAGAAAGCATATGACAGAGTGCCTAGAAAGGAGTTGTGGTATTGTATGAGGAAGTCGGGAGCGTCAGAGAAGTATGTAAGCATTGTACAGGATATGTACGAGGGTAGTGTCACAGCTGTGAAGTCTGCGGTGGGAGTGACGGATGTGTTTAAGGTGGAGGTGGGATTACATCAAGGATCAGCTCTGAGCCCTTTCTTATTTGCAATGGTGATGAACAGGTTGACAGACGAGATCAGACAGGAGTTCCCGTGGACTATGATGTTTGCAGATGACATCTGTAGTGAGAGTAGGGAACAGGTGGAGGAGACCCTGGAGAGGTGGAGATATGCTCTAGAGAGAAGGGGAATGGAGGTCAGCAGGACTAAGACAGAATATATGTGTGTGAATGAGAGGGAGGATAGAGGAATGGTGAGGATTCAGGGAGTAGAGGTGGTGAAGGTGGATTAGTTTAAATACTTGAGATCAACAGTTCAGAGTAATGGTAAGTGTGGAAGAGAGGTGAAGAAGAGAGTACAGGCAGGATGGAGTGGCTGGAGAAGAGTGTCAGGAGTGATTTGTGACAGACGAGTACCAGTAAGAGTGAAAGAGAAGGTCTACAAGAGGATAGTTAGATCAGCTATGTTATATGGGTTGGAGACAGTGGCATTGACAAAAAGGCAGGTGTCAGAGCTTGACGTGGCAGAGTTAAAGTTGTTAAGATTTGCACTGGGTGTGACAAGGGTAGACAGGATTAGGAATAAGAATATTAGAGGGTCAGCCCAGGTTGGACAGTTTGGAGACAAAGCCAGGTGAGATTACGTTGGTTTGGACATGTGCTGAGGAGGGATGCTGGGTATATTGGGAACAAGATGCTAAGGATGAAGCTGCCAGGTAAGAGGAAAAGAGGAATGCCTAAGATAAGGTTTATGGATGTGATGAGAGAGGACATGCAGGTGGTTGGTGTGACAGAGTAAGATGCAGAGGACAGGAAGAAATGGAAACAGATGATCCGCTGTGGCGACCCCTAACGGGAGCAGCCGAAAGAAGAAGAAGAAGATTAGATGTTCGGCAGGAAAATTCTGACTACCTTAAAACAGTTTTTAAATATACATACATACATGAACACACAAGTCTCTTCTCAACATCTCTGCATTCTGATAGGTGTTCCACTTGTTTCCATCTCAGGGATCTTGCCTTTTAAAGTATTTTATTCTATAACACAATCTACCTGGGATTGGATGAACACCTTAGTTTCATGCCATTTGATTTTCTGTAATTTTCGGTGCCTGAGTTTACTTAATCCTCAATTTGATTGCTTGCAACTGACACAAAGCTTCCTATCCAGATTACTTATGGTGGTTTGAAGATGCCAAGATATTATTCTGGTTCTCCATAGTCTCAGCTGGCTGTCACTTCTTTCGCATAATATCTATATGATTCCGCTTATCTTTCACACAAACTCACAATATTTTAGTACCTGTTATCTTTTGGAAGCACTCTCTGTTATTTACCCTTGCCTACCAGATATTCTGCTTCCATGTAGCTGTTGATGGTTCTGTCAGAGCAGCTTATGTGATCTAAGATCCATTTCCTTGTCTACTATGGCCCATACCTTTGGTATACTAAGATGGCTGAGGGAATTCCCAACAAATAGCAGCTTTATGTCCCTGAAAGATTATTTTTTGAGTTGAATTTTAATACTTGGCTTACAGCAACATTGTGTGACAATTTATTAAATGTTGCTTATATCTGCGGTGGTGAAGTGGTCGCGTTGTTGTCTCACAGCAAGAAGTTGTCCCATTTGATTCTCTGCTGGAGTGTGGGGAGTGCCTTCTGTGTGGAGTCTGCATGTCCTCCCCGCGGTTGGGTGGGCATTCGAAAGACATGCGTAAATGGGCGTGCCTTTGCTGAAGGTTGAACGTCGAGCTGGCACCTTGGCGTTCGTGAAAATCTGCTGCCAATCATTAGCGGACCGGAGATCCGCTGTGGCGACCCCTAACTACAGAAAATCACATATTTCTATGTCAAGACACCTATCATCAAAACTATAACATTCAAAAAGTACCACATCAATCCTAAATCACCTCTCAGCTAAGTAGCATAAAACACTAGAAACTAGTTAAGATGGCTTGGAGACTGATATTTTAAAATAGTTTCTGGATGCATCTGATTCAGAAGCCACAATTTATGATTTCTTCTATGCCAAAGTTTATGTATAACTTGTGTAAAGTAGAAGACTGAACTATATGCTGTTTGGGGTGGGAGTCTCTAAGTGAGTGGAGGAACACAGAAAATTATATTGTTGTTGTTGTTGCTATTATTATTATTATTATTATTATTATTATTATTATTATTAATATTATCCATCTTTGTTTACTGGGAAAGTCCAACTGGGTAATAAACATTTTCAGAGGAGGCCTGGGGAGAAAAGCTCCATTTGCTCACACTGCAGTATGCTAAATTCCAGTTAAACACAGAGTAGTTACATTTATGCATGTTAGGTGATGTCAATATCGACTGGCAAATACTCATCTGAAATTGTGACTAATAACATAAACCTATTTAGTTTCACTCAAACCATCAAATCTCCTACTAGATTCGGCAAAAAATACACCAAATAATCCATACTAGACTGGATTTTAGTATTGCACCCTTCTAACTTTGCCCCTACTGGCACATTGCCTAATATGCTAAGTGATCATCTACACATCTATGCCCTCAGATCCACCACTCACCTAACTAAGAAACACGCTCTGAAATGTACCCGCAACCTAACAAACGTTTCTCAAGAAAGATTTAAGGAAACACTGAAACATATAAATTGGTCAAGCCTGAAGCATATCCCTCTAAATGAGGCAGTGCAGCATACAAACACTACTTTTCTTAGCATACTTAATACCCGTGCCCCTCACCGCACAAAAATAATTCAAAATAATTCTGCTTCTTGGTTAAACAAATCATATAAAAACCTCATGAAAGAAAGAGCCAAATCTTTGAGCTACTGGCAATAAAACAAAAAGATGTAAATCTACAGATGTTCAGACAACCCTGGGATTAAGGAAAAAAACAAGTCAACAAATAGAAAAAAATATATAATATCCACATCCAACATAAGCATAGATCTAACCCAAAAATGTTTTGGCCCTCCATCTCATCCCTACAAAACAAAGGGACCAAATATGACCTCTGCCCATGTCCTGATGCCTCACCTCTTCAAATAGCTAATGACTTCACCAATTATTTTATACAGTCTATTGCTACATTAATCTCAGTCCCCAACACTAACTCTTCTACTTCCATAATTACTGCCAATTTTGCCTCTTCTTCACCTACTGACCAATATCCAGAGAACATTAACCACTACCCCAATTCCTCCTCCTATCACTCATCTAAATATTCATTTCATCCTGTCCTTACAAATCTTATAAAAAAATATTATTCAAATATAAACTTTGTTCTACCTTGGCAGATAACCTCACATCAGAGTACCTTAAATTAGCTGATGACTCCATTGCATACCCCATCTGTATTCTCATTAACAGATCCATCTCAAAATATAATGTTGCAAATATCTGAAAAGTGTCTCATATTACACCTGTCCACAGAGGGGGCAACTCTACTGAATTAACTAATGACCAATAGCCATCACATCCCTCAGCTCTAAAATATTACAAAAATATATATACCAACAATTTTTGCAATTTTTACTGGAAAACAACATGTTCACCATCACCCAGATTTGTTTCATTTCTGGTCACAGCACTTCAACAGCCCTTTTTATTTATTTTATTTTATTTATTTTACATTTGTTAACCGGGATGGTCTGACTGGAGGAGGTCCATTTACAGGGGAGGCCCGGGGAGAAAAGCTCCACTTAATACAACAGACAATGATAATAATACATAATGTAAAGACTTTGTTATTGAGCAGTATTCTGTGCATAATAGAATAGTACGCAAAGAAAGATCATATCAGCAATATATACAAGTGAACATTGTTAGTCATCAAAATATACAGACAGAGATCACAACAACATTTCCAAATGTCAAGGGATACCATTTGGTACATCAATTTTTACTGAGGGTCTGATAATTGGAGAGGAGAGAGAAAGATGGGGGTAGCATACACCAGGATTAAGTGACACATGGGCATAGCCAAAAACTAATAAGATGAGCCTTAAGGGAATTTTTGAATTGTTTGGTATTAGGTGCAGAAGTCACCGAGGGAGGGAGATTATTCCAACTTTTTGCTATACTGTGAGAAAATAGAGCTTTACCTGCTGTGTTGTTGTCTGTGGAGATAGAGAGGAGTGATTTGTTGGCAGAGCAGAGTGGGCAATTTGGAATGTGGTTAGTCAGTAGTTCCCTAAGGGCTGGATTTTTTTCAAGATATTTTAGGTTGTTATAAGCTATGACTAGTTGGTGGTAGATTAATAACTGTGGGAACTCAAGCCACCGAAGTTGCCTAAGAGGTATACAATGGTGTGTTCTAAAGAGGGAATTTTTTGCAAACTTGGTGATTTTGTTATAACACGACTCAAGTTTCTCCAGGTCAGATTTTCTAACATAGGTGAGAATAGGTGCTGCATACATGAGTGTGGAAAGAAGGTGGGTTTGAGCTAGGGTGACCCGAGCTTGATCTGATAGAAATTCTTTTTGTCTGTATAGGGGACCCCACTTTTTTATGTACCTTTCTAATAGTTTGAGAGATATGGATGTCAAAGTGTAGATTGCTATCTATTTTGATGCCAAGCAGCTTGGTATGGAAAGAGGGTGAAATGCAGTTCCATTATTGGAGAAGACAGAGAAGGAGAGTAGAGTGTTTTTTTGATTTTTTGGGGGTAAATAGTAGTAGATTCATTTTGTTTGGATTTAAGATAAGTTGAATATCTGTGATCCACTTTTCTTCTGAGGTAAAATATTCCTGGGTGGGATGCTGTAGGGTGGTGATATTTGGGGATGAGCAGATCAGGGTGGAATCGTCTGCATACTGTATGAGTGAAGCCTGTAGGGTAGAGGTGTGTAGATCATTGGTAAAGATAGAAAAGAGGAGTGGACCCAGTATGGAACCTTTAGGTACACCAATGGTAGTTGGAAGTAAAGATGATATAACTCCTTGCCACTGGACAGCTTGTTGTCGGTCTGATAGATAGTTTTTAAACCACGCAATAGTGTTAGGGGCAAAGGATAGAGAGGTAAGAGTATCCATTAGAATGGAGTGGGAGACCATGTCAGATGCTTTGAAGAGGTCCAGGAATATAGCAGATACAAATCTGTTGTTATTTCTATGTTGGTTAACCAGGTTTGTGAAAGAGAGAAGGCAGAAGTTGTACTGTGGTGCATTTATGGACACAGTAAATCATGCTGGAGACATGGGTAATCTTGTGTCTGCATTATTTCTTGACCTATCAAAAGCCTTTCACACAGTCTCACACTTTCTACTCCTCAATAGACTCTCTAGCCTGGGACTACCACCTTCATCTATAAAATGGTTCCACAGCTAGCTTAATAGCTGGAGTGCTTGTTTGACTTACTAGCTGTTCTCTGCCTGACTATTGCTGATCTCTGTCTGCATTTGATTTTGAATTGAAGCTTTTTGTTTTAAGGTTTGATTACTTCTGTTTTTTTCTCTTTTTCTTATATTGCATTTGTTTTGTTTTGTATTTTCTATTCTTTTTGTTTTATATTGTCTGTTCTTTTGGAGTTTTAAGAGGTCTTGGCTAGGGTCATTTAGAAAAGTTAGAAAAGAATTCCTTTGCAGACATTCAATAACATCCAACTAAGTAGTGGGATGAGCTGAGAAATAGCATTCCTCATTTAACTAGTAATATTTAGAGGCATCTTAATTTAGATGGAGTGCTTGTTTGACTTGCTTGCTGTTCTCTGTCTGACTATTGCTGATTTCTGTCTGCATTTGATTTTCCCTCCCACGTACACAGCTGTTGTACTTTTAAACTTGCTGGCTTTTGAGTTGCCAGCCCCTACTATAAATCTGATTTTGGAAATTCCTCCCAGTCCCATCTCATCAGCTCATTCTGCTGTATACTGAGAGATCAGTTGGGTAGGTCCCTCCCCCTTAGTCTCTTAAACTTGAATCATCTTCTGTTTCATCCCTTCCCACTTATTTATAGAAATAAACAAAAAAAAATTGCACTTTATTCTGCTGCTTTTACTGTATCTGTGCTTCTTCCTACTTTATTACTTTATTTTGCTTTTAGCTGCTTGTTCTTAAAGTGTTCAGTTGCATTTATTCTGATGCATTTATTAGTGATTGTTAGTAGCCTGATTACATTGTAACTGTTATTCTAAGCCTGTTAGTTTTTGATTTAAGCACTTGGACTTCAAATAGTTATTTCACATAAGGATGGTTTGCGGCATAAACTCTTGTGGCAGGAGAAGTAGCTTATATCCTTCTAAGCTGGGAATTGATGGTTGAAGGCTCATTATGTCTATTTTTCTAAAAGTGCCCTAGTTCTGATTCAAGTGCTTGGGCTTCAGGACAGTTATTTTATATTAAGAAGATTTGTGGTCTACACTCTTGGACAAGAGGGTAGCATCTGCCCTTCTGAGCTGGGAATTGCTGATGAAAGCTTATTGTAGCTGTAATTCTAAAAGTGTCTTAGTGCTGATTTAAGCACTTGGGCTACAAACCAGTTATTTTACATTAGGAAGGTTTTTGGTCTACACTCCTGTGGGAGGAAAGGGTAGTCTCCCCCCTTCAGATCCGGGAATTGCTAGTGAAGCCTTATTGTGACTGTTATTCTAAGCACTTTGTTCTGATTAAAGCACCTGCGTTCCAAAGCAGTTATTTTACATTAGGAAGGTTTGTGGTCTATACTTATGTGGGAGGAGGAGGCAGCCTTCACCCTTCTGTGTTGGGAATTGCTGGTGAAGGCTTATTGTGCCTGTTATTCTAAGTACCTTTGTTCTCATCTGTGGTCTGTTGTCTTGTGGAATTACTGTCTAGACAGACTTTTTTTAATTACTAGCGCATTCAGTTTGCACATGGCTGAGTGTTGCTCATCAAAATGGTTGTCTTATTGACTTGTTCAATATTTAAGTTCTCATCACTCTTCCCTAGTAGATCAGTGGCCATAAATATGCACTTCCTGACTGTCTATGTGGCCAGTCTGGTTGAGGTGGGTATTCTGAGGCATTGCAGCAATTGCCCCATGTACACGGACAACCCACTTACTCTTAATAGAAGAGGTAGTGTATGTGAGAGGTATGAATACACTTTATCACGCTGGAGGCAAAACTCTGTCATACAGTGAAAACTAATCCTATAACGGTTGTCAGTGACACTTGCACAATGTCTACTTCACAAGACAAAGACCCTACACCTAAAACTACTTATGCTGAGGGACTTAGTGGTACCCTTCCTAAAACACTAAGACATCGTGAGCAGTACAATAAAAGAAAGGGTCCTTATCCATCACATAAAAACTCCATTAAAACACCACCCACAGTTACACATAGTAACATTGTATTCAATGTCTGCACTTCTAAGCTCTTAAGGCAAACTGGCCAACAGCCAACTTTCCTGGTCATTGGTGATTCTATAGTGATGCATACCAATGTCCCCCTCACCAGACTAAGTAAGGAGAGAGCCACAGTTAGTTACCTTTCCAGGGCTAGGATCCATCAAGTCACACAGACACTCAGGTCACTTGAACCACAGGTACCAGTATGACTCTGTCATAGTCCATGTGAGTGTTAATGACCTGAGATTTACCTTCCTTGACTATATGAAGTGAGACATGATTGATCTTGCTGATTGTGTGTATCAGGCAGGTATGGTCCTGGCAATGAGCAGCATACTACCTTCTCTATGTTCTCCAAATCGTGATGCCACATTACCAACAGAAAATTATTAATTTTAACAATTGGCTTAGCTTCTGATATCTATCTGGGGGGGTACATCATTTGACAGCCGGGGAAGACATGGTTGACAAACCACACTTCTTTGCCAGGTTTGGTCTGCACTTATCCCCTCTAGGCTTTTGGATATTGGCAAAGACCTTTGCAACCCCCATAGTGCCTTTTTTGGGCAATGCCAGACTGCTAAAACTACTGACATAACTGAAACTATGAAGGAATATTTGAAGGTGGTACTGCTCAATGCTTGAAGTTTTAACAAGAAACTCCACTGCCTGTAAGCCTTCCTCCCCTTGGACAGTGTAGATGTCTGTGTTGTAACAGAGACATGGTTTAAAGTCGCTGAGAGTACCCCAGCAAAGACAGGTTATAATGTCTTTCACACCTTTAAACCTGTTACTGCACAGGTGAGAACTAAAGGTAGAGGAGTGTCAGTCTATATTAAGACTAATCTCACATCCAGACTAGTTAAAGTGTATGACCCACTGAAACTCATACATGTGGAAGTCTCCATAAACAGGGTACCGTACCATATCCTTGTGACATATAGGTCACCTTTCATGTCCCAGGAAATCCGTACTACCTATTTCAATGTACTGGAGTCCCCCACCGTTCAACCCAATATGATATTCATGGGGGATCTCAACTACCACTCTGTAGATTGGGAATTCTACACCACTTCTAATGCACAATCCCAGCAATTCCTAAGCTTTGTTAATACCAGTATCCTGGAACAGGTGGTCCATTCTCCTTCCAGAGGTACAGATATCCTTAACCTTCCACTCATGAACATGGGGGGGGGCAGTGTTCCTCACCCAATGTAATATCTTTCCTCATCAGATCTAACCATAAGGCAGTATTACTTGAATTAAAAATTAAATCCAGGGATCAAGCAAAATGAAAAACCTTTAGGAACTATTCCAAGGCTAACTTCTCTCTACTAAGAAACACCGTGACTAAACTCAAAACACCCCCAAAACTAGTAAACACCATAGAATACACTGAGCTATTTACGAAATCTCTGTACAACCATATTGATAGCTGTATAGACCGAGCTGTGCCCAGTTGTTTTAAGAATAAGACAAACTCAAAAGACAAGCCACCCTGGTGGAATCATACTATCAATCAGTTATACAACAAAAGAAAAAAAAATCTAGGCTAAAAGTTGGAGGAAAAAAACATGCATACTAAAAGCCCCCTACCAATCTAAACAGGGAGCAAAGAAGGTTGATTAATACTTCAAACACTAAATTTGAAGAAAAAATAGCTTCTTAGGCAAAGGACAACTGCAAAGCTTTCTATGGCTATGTCTGTAACCTTAGAAGAAATACACAACAATGCACAGAACTTATTGTAAATGGCATTACCCACACTGTACAGGAGGCCATTGCCAACTTTTTGGTTGACAGGTTCAGCTCAAATTTCTTTGCCCACTCCCCACAATAGTTTAAAGGAAATACCACATAACACAAACCCCCAACATTTACAACAGAACATGTTATTAATGCACTTTCCAAGGTCAAAAACACTGCATTGAGGAGTCCCGATAACATCCTGGGATCTTTAATAAATAGGCTAAAACATGACGTCTATGGTCCACTTGAATGACTTTTCAACTGGAGCCTTCATTCAGGTTTTATGACCAAGGAATCAAAGATGGCTACAGTCATTTCCCTGTACAAAGGATGTCCAACCACTGATCTGGATAACAACAGACCCATAAGTTTTACCAGCATCACATATAAGGCCATGGAAAGAATCATCATGGACATAATAAATGAGGATGCAGGTAACCCGGAAAAGCTAGACCCATCACAGTTAAACTTTGTTAAAGGAAGGTCATGCCTATTAAATCTGGTGGATTTTTTGAGAGGGTCACCAAAGCATCGGATGAAGATATGACTGTGCACACAGCTTACTTCTACCTGATCAAGGCTTTTAATACAATACTCCACTCAGGCATTATAGACAAGCTCACTAATTTAGGTATAAACCCTTTTATCACCTTCAGAATAACCAGCTAGTTCACCGATAAAACCCAGGAGGTCAAAATAGGTAAGGCTACCTCCACCAAGAGACCAGTCACTAACAGAGTCCCCCACGGCTCCGTATTTGGCCCACTCCTTTTTAGCATCTCATTCTCTGAAATGGAAGCAAATGCTGAAGATTTATGGCTGACTAAGTTTACAGATGATTGCAAGCTAGGGGTTAACATCAGCTCCCCTGCAGACACTAGCATTCTTCACAAAGGTCTAGCTCTGACTAATAAATGGTGCCAAAGCCAATGGTCTTAAACTCAATGCTAAGAAGTGCATAATTGCACCCTTTGGGAAATCAATCATCCTGGCTAATTATCATGTTGATAATACACCACTAAGAGTCGACCCAATAGTCAGGTATCTGGGTGTGCATGTAAACAGTAGTCTTACCTTAAACCACCATGTGGCTACAGTGGTGAGGAAATCCTTTTATATTACACAAATTATAAGTAAGAGCATGGCATCTAGGTTGAAAGAGGTCATAATACCACTGTACTTTGCCTTTTTCAGACCAGTCATAGAGTACAATGCTCCTTTTTATATATGCGTGACCAGGCATATGCAGCAAACAGAGTTCCATCAAAGGTTCATTACAAAAAGCAAAAAATAAAAGGTGTAACAAACCTGCCTTATGCACAGCACCTTAAAACTCTTTCCCACTATGCAGTCTCCTATTGATTGCTGAGGGTTATTTATGCCTGGCTTCAAAGACTAAATTTGAAGAAAAAATAGCTTCTCAGGCAAAGGACAACTGCAAAGCTTTCTATGGCTATGTCTGTAAACTCTGAAGAAATACACAACAATGCACCAAACTTATTTATTTATTTTACTTTACATTTGCTGATTGGGATAGTCCAACTGGATACATGTCCATTTTCAGCAGAGGCCTGGGGAGAAAAACTGCAAGAACAGAATACACATAGAACATATAGTAAATACTAATTACCTACAGGTTACAGACACATACAATGCCAGCATTTTATACATGTGGTACATACTTATTTCATTCATGTTAAAGGCACATCGAGCAGCAGTTTCTACAATTGACCCATTCTGGAACAGAGTGGGTTAATAGAGTAAGACAGCTGTAAGTGAGGCATCTAAGTATTAGAGAAAGCACTAGTCAGGATTAGCACATGGACATAACCAGTGTGTTTTGAAGTATTTCTTGAGTCAGTTTTTAAATAAGGTTAGCGAGGGTTCTAGAGTCAAGTCAGCTGGTAGTAAGTTCCATGTCTTACCAACAGAGGTGGCAAACAGAGATTCCCCAGTTGAGTAGTTGGATTTGATTGCTTGAACTAGGAGTCTAGTGGATGAGCAGAGTGGTCAATTGTTACTGTAGGGACTGAGGATATTGTTAAGTGCAGGTGTATTTTCTGAATGGTAAAGGACTTTATGCACCACTATGAGCTGGTTGAATTGCAGGAGGCTAGGTAGTTCAAGCCACCTTAGGAGATTTAAGTTGTGGCAGGGGTGTGTCCAGTGTGCCATACCAGTAGCAAATCTGGTTATGTGGTAATAGGATGAAAGTTTATTAAGATCTGTTTTGCTCAGGTTGGAAAATAAAGGTGAGGGATAGAGAAGGGTAGAGAGAAGATGAGATCGGCAATAGCAGTTCTAGCTAGTGGGGTAAGGAAGGATTTAATTCTGTAAAGAGAGACAAGTTTTTTGTTTATAGTTTTGATAGTTTGATTGATATGCATATCAAACCTAAGGTTATTGTCTACTATGACACCCAATAGTTTCGTTTGGGCTTCTGGGGAGATGATGGTGCCATTGTTAGCTATTATGGTGAAAAGTGGAGGGGAGATCCTGCATGTTGTGGAGAACAGGAGCAGCTTAGCTTTGTTAGGGTTAAGAATCAGACATTGATTAGAGAGCTAGTTTTCCACTGTATTAAAGGTGTTTTGGGTTAATGTGAGTAGATTAGCTGGGGAGGTGGCAGAGCATATTATAGTGGTGTCATCCACATATTGAACGCAGGTTGTTTCTGGGATGACAGTATGGAGGTCTTTGATAAATATAGAGAAAAGAAGAAGTCCTAGTATAGAACCCTGGGGGACTCCTAATGTGATGGGTAGGCAGGCAGATAGCTTGTCCTGCCATAGGACTCCGTGTAGTCTGCCCTCTAGGTAAGATTGAAACCACTGGAGTGCATGGCTATTTAAAGAGATGGCCTTCAGAGTATTCATAAACAGTTTATGGTCAACCATGTCAAAGACCTTAGAGAGATCTAGAAAGAGTGCTGAGGATAGTTAGTTATTATTTTGGTTGTGGTTTATAGCATTTGAGAAAGAGAGGAGGGCTGAGGTAGTACTGTGGTCTGGCCTAAAGCCATGCTGGGAGCTGGATAATAGATTGTTCTCTGTGAGATAGTTCATCAGCTGCTTATGGACACACTTCTCCATAATTATAGCTAGCGGTGATAGAATTGTTATGGGCCTAAAGTTTGACAGGTCAATGGAACTGCCTTCTTTATGGAGAGGTATGACATGAGAAATTTTCCAGATAGTGGGGATGGTCACTTCAGATATATCTCTGTTGATCAAAATAGAGACTGTGTATGCTATGGAAACTGCAGCTTTTTGCAGATAGTCTACAAGGAGGAGGATGGCAGCTAGGGTGGTTGGTGTAAGTTTCTTGAGTATGGCCAAAATAAGTTGAGTAGAAACGTGTTGAAAGCTGAAGGATGACTGAGTATTGTGTGAGGCCACATTTGAATTAGAGCCGCTGGCAGTAAGTTGGCTAGCCAGAGACTGGATAGTCTCTGTGAAGAAGCTGTTGAAGGTATTACCAATGTCCTCTGGGGATTTTTGTTTAGAAGCTGAAGTGGATGGTGTGGTAATTTGGCCTGGGTGAAGGAGTTTGTTTATTCCAGTCCAAAACTTTTGTGGTTTATTTTGATGTTTCTGTTGAATATGGCAGGAGTAGTTCTTTTTATCTAAAGTTGTAGACATTTTAGTATCATTCCTTAGCTGTCTAAACCTGAGTTGGTCAAGTGGGGCCCTTCTTGTCTGGTAAGTTGCCCATGCCTTGTTTCTAAGTGTGATTTTAGATTTGGTACTTTTAGAAAGCCATGGTGCAATGTTTACTTTGGTTCTAATGGAGTGGAGGGAGGCATGAGAGTCAAGGATAGCAAGGAATTTTGTGTTAAAGTAATCGACCGCTTCATCTAGTGGGAAGTCTTTTAGGGATGACCAATTGCATACATTAAGTTCATTTAGAAACTTGGTAAGATTAAAGTTCTTGTTGTTACTTATTGTTTTATAGGTGGGTTGGTGAGAGCAGTCTACTTTGAGCTTGATTATATATGTGAGACAGTAGTCACTTAGGTCATCAGGTAAAGTACCTGATTTGTAAGTTTGGAGATGGCTATTAAGTATCGAGTTTAGGGTACTTTCTTTGTTATTGGGTTTACCGATTCTGGTGGGGGAGGATATGCTCTGTGTAAACCCATACAGGTTTACATGAGTTGTAGGGGATTCAGCAGAACAGATGTTCCAGTCAATGTTGAAATCCCCAAGAACAATGGTTTCTTGGGGGTAGTTACTAGATAACCAATATAAGAAGTCTTTTAGGGTATCTGTGTTCTTCCCTGGGGGAATGTAGACACAGACAATGTTTATACTTTTGTTTTTGTTAATTTGTAATTTTGCAATAAGAATTTCAGCATTATTGATCTGGGGAGGTGGTGCAGCGGTTAGCATTGCTGCCTCACAGCAAGAGGTTCTCCAGTTCAATCCTTGGGTGTGGTGCCTTCTGTGCGGAGTCTTCATGTCCTTCCTGTGGTCATATGGGTTTCCTCCAGGTGCTCTGGTTTCCTCCCACATCCCAAAGACATGCTGTAGGTGGATTGGACACACTAAAAAAATTGGCCCTAGGTGTGAGTGCGTGCCTTCTGTGGAAGGTTGGGTGCCGGGCTGACAATTCAACACCGTAAAACTTCACTGCCAATCATGAGCAGACAGGTGATCTGCTGTGGTGACCCCTAACTGGGAAAAGCTGAAAGAAGAAGAATTGATCTGGGGTGGTTGTTGGGTGTCTGTGGTGACAGTTAGAGTAGACTTGTAATGTATGGCTATTCTGCCACCCTTTCTAGTAGTATGGTCTAAACATAACATATTATACCCTTGTGGCAGTACCTTGGTAGCAGGTTTTAACTACGTTTCTGTGAGTCATAATATTTCTGGGGAATGTACTTCTAAGAGGGCATGAAGTGCTGGACTTTATTATTTATGCTTCTTATGGCAGCCACGGTGGTGCAGTGATTAGCATTGTCACCTCACAGCAAGAGGTTCTCCAGTTCGTTCCTGAGCTGGGGTACCTTCTGTGCGGAGTCTGCATGTCCTCCCAGTGGTTGTGTGGGTTTCCTCCGGGTGCTCCGGTTTCCTCCCACATCCCAAAGACATGCAGCAGGTGGATTGGACACTCTAACTTGGCCCTAGGTGTGTGTGTGTGTGTGTGTGTGTGTGTGTGTGTGTGTGTGTGTGTGTGTGTGTGTGTGTGTGTGTGTGTGTGTGAGTGTGTGCACCTTCTGTGGAAGGTTGGGTGCCGGGCTGGCAACTCGACACTGTAAAAAACTCCACTGCCAATCATGAGCAGACAGGTGATCCGCTGTGGTGACCCCTAACCGGGAAAAGTCAAAAGAAGAAGAGGATGCTTAGATGGCAGGCCTGCAATGAATTGGGGTCCTATTTGATGGAGATATGTTGGCAGGAGATTTAGTAGGGGAATTGGGGTCAACAGGTGGGGGTGTGCCGGGGTTTGGGTGGATGTCACCATCCATTGCAAGATTATAGTGTAGTCTGTGTATATGTTTCAGAATTTTGTATGGAATTTTTTGATAGTATTTGGTTTTAGTGCAAATGTAACTAGGTCTAATAAGTTGGTAGCTTTTGGGGATTAATGGGTTAGAAATAAGGGGAAAGATAAAAGGTATATTTTTATTTGATACCGGTGGGATTGAAGTTTGGAATTTAGGGTAGTGGAAACCCAGGTGACTCTGATTTTCATAGAGAGTGAGGAGATATGGGATGGGCAACAGGGATAGTAGTGGGATTAACATAAGTATTCTGGTTGATAACATTGCTACGCATTGAAATATTAAACTAGAGCAAAGAAATAGTAAGGAAAGTTGACAAGTAGTAGCCAGATTGAGGGTGATGTTGTTGATTAACAGGTTGTTACTGACTGGTTTATGAGGACCAGAATGAGGTTAAGTACTATAAATTAAGCAACACTAAGGGCAGGTGGGATATGGGGGCAGGGTGGGGTGCAGTGCGAGCCCAAGCGAAGCCAGAGCGAGCATGACAGAACCAAATCACATGTTGCCTGTGCTCAGTGCATGCACAGTATGTATTTACTTGAGTTTAAAAGATTGATTTCTTTTAGGGATACAAAGCAAGTGTGAGGGCAAGCGGAGCGGGGCAGAACCAAATCACAAGTTGCCCGTGCTCAGAGTGTGCACGGTAAGTATTTACTTGAGTTTAAAAGATTTATTTCTTTTAGGGATACAAAGCCAGTTTAAAAATATGGTATTAAGTTGTATACTGTCACCAGATAAAGCCTATGTTAGTGACTGTATTTAGTCCAATTGTAGGATAATTTTTAACTTTTAAGGGGCTCAGGAGCTGTTTACCAGTGCAAGGACGCAGTAACAGTAGTTCACAAAGTTCATGTAAAAGAAATTTGTACAAATTAACCTTTTTTCAGTCTTTTAAACTTAAGGACAGGGTGGTATTGTTTTCCACTTTAGTCCCAGGCTGGGTGGCTTTTCTTTTAGTTTTGTCAGCCTTTCAGAAATAGCAGTAGAAGACAGAACCTAAAATGATATATTAGTTAGTTTTACTTTTTTGCCCTCGGTTAGTGACCATATAGATTCAACATACAAACATTTTCATAAATCAAGCACACTACAAGCTGTACCTACCTAGATAGACAGACCTTTACTTATTGCAGTATATGAGTCTACAGTTTTACTTAAAACACAAGTTAGCATTAAAATTTAGACAGGCTGCATATCATCAACTAATAAGTTGCATTGTACTTCACTCTAGAGTTCAAGCAGTTAGCCCAAGTAACTTTAGTTAAATGCCAATATACTTGATGCTAGTCTTACAATAAGTGCAAAACAGATCTTAGATGCATTAAAACATCAATGTAACTGAATATAATGCTCATACACTCTCTTTAACTAGCAGGTATATACAAACAATATAAATTCTGGTATGAATGATTCCATGGCATGGCATCATCCAGACTGCACCGAAGGCCATTGCCAACTTTTTGGCTGACAGTTTCAGCTCAAATGTCTTTGCTCATTCCCCCAATAGTGTAAAGAAAATACCAAATAACACAATCCCCAACCTTTATCACAGAACAGGTCATTAATGCACTTTCCAAGGCCAAAAACACTGCATCGAGGGGCCCAGATACCATCCTGGGATCTTTAATAAATAGGATAAAACATGACCTCTCTGGTCCACATGAATGACTTTTCACCTGGAACCTTCAGTCAGGTTTTGTGCTCAAGGATTAGAGGATGGCTACAGTCATTCCCCTGTACAAAGGAGGTCCAACCACTGATCTGGATAACTACAGACCCATAAGTCTTATCAGCCTCATATACAAGGCCATGGAAAGAATCATCATGGACATAATAAATGAGGATGTAGGTAACCTGAAATGGCTAGACCCATCACAGTTAAACTTTGTTAAAGGAAGGTCATGCCTATTAAATCTGGTGGATTTTTTGAGAGGGTCACCAAAGCACCTGATGAAGGTATGACTGTGCACACAGCTTACCTCGACCTGGTCAAGGCTTTTGATACAATACTGCACTCAGGCAACACAGACAAGCTCACTAATTTAGGTATAAACCATTTTATCACCTTCTGAATAACCAACTGGCTTACTGCTAGTACCCAGGAGGTCAAAATAGGCCACCTTCACCAAGAGGCCAGTCAGTAAAGAAGTCCCTCAGGGCTTGGCATTTGGCCCACTCTTTTTTGGCATCTATTTCTCTGAAATGGAAGCAAATGCTGAAGATTTATGGCTGAGTAAGTTTGCAGATGATTGCAAGCTGGGGGTTAACATCAACTCCCCTGCAGACACTAGCATTCTTCAAGAAGGTCTAGCTCTGACTAATAAATGGGGCCAAAGCCATGGTCTTAAACTCAATGCTAAGAAGTGCATACTTGCACCCTTTGGGAAATCAACCATCCTGGATAATTACCATGTTGATAATACACTCCTAAGAGTCGACCCAATGCTCAGGGATCTGGGTGTGCATGTAGACAGTAGCCTTACCTTCAATCACCACGTGGCCAGAGTGGTGAAGAAATCCTTTTACGTTGTGCAAATTATAAGTAAGTGCATGGCATCTAGGTTGAAAGAGGTCATAATACTACTGTACTTTGCCTTTATCAGATCAGTCATATAGTACAATGCTCCCTTTTATATGTATGTGACCAGGCATAGGCAGCAAATAGAGCAACATCAAAAGTTCCTTACAAAAAAAATACAAGGTGTAACAAACCTGCTTTGTGCATAGCACCTTAAAGCCCTTTTCTGCTACTCAGTCTCCTTTAGATTGCTGAGGGTTATCTATGCCTGGCTTACAAGGCATCCACAAACCCCACACTTATGAATCTTCTACATTTTTGTAAGTCAAAAAGTACCAGAAATAAAGGTCTAAGGACTTGAATTTCGCCTGTGACTTAAACAGAAGATGCTGGAAAGACAGCTATGTGTCACAGAGACTTCCCTCCCCTTCCTTTGCAACAGGCTTCCCATCCATGTGAAGCTGAGTTTTTCTATTACCTATTTTAAGCACAACCTAGACAAGTGGATGGGGAATAGGAAATTTAGACCGGGCCTGGCACCCATGTCCCTTATGGACAGAGATTGCTTATTAATGCCTGGCCCTTAATGTCCTATTTGGATGCAGGACATCATGATTATTTTGGAAAAACTTGTCTAGGTTAGAAAGGCCACTTGGGTCATTAGCCTAGTAACAGTCTATGATTCTATGAGTCTATAATTGACAACAGCAGTAAAATGGCTAGATTACACCTCTCCTTTTTTTCACTCCGCTACCAGTGTCACACAAAGATCCATCCTTAGTCCTTTGCTCTTTAATATTTTTACCAGTAACCTACACACCTTCTCCTCTCTAGGAACACTCATACAATATGCAGATAACTCCACTATTATCTGCTCTTCTCCCAAAATTCCCTACCTAAACTACATTACCCAACAAACTTTCACATCCATTGAAACCTAGCTAACTAACTCACTACTCTTTTTGAAACCCCAAAAAACCCAAGCATTCTCTTAATGCCAAAAAATTGCTCTCCTGATATAAATCACTTTAAGATCCTCTCTGCTAATAACACAGATAATTAGTCACTCACACTAAACTACTAGGACTTGTAATAAACAATCAACTTAAGTTTGATCCCCAGATCCATCATGACATTAAGAAAACCCTGTACAGGAGCAAACACTTCCTTTATGCATCAGCCAAAGTTACACTTGCCAAGTCTTACCTCCTGCCCGCCTTTCTATATGGGGTCACAATTCACACTAACTTACAATCCTTCATAAGTGCTAAACTAGAAAGCTGCAACAACAAAGTAGCCAAGTTTACCACTAACACAAATATCAGCATATATCACTGTAAGCTCCCTACATTCACTGCAATTGCTTGAACTTCCTAACCATCTTCACCATACACAACATCATTCATAAACCTTTAACTCATTCAAATCCTCCTTAAAAGAATACCTAAACAAAGCCTGCATATGCTCCTGCTCCAACCCTGGCTGACATTGGTTTCTAAATCCCCCTCCCATTTTTTCTCACTCCTACTCTCTCTACCCTTCTTCTCACTATATGTACAATGTATTCTTCACATCTATTATCCAGCTACCCCCCTACCTTTCACTAAATTCTTCCTTACTTGTTTTCAAGTATGCTTTCTCCTCAGATACTTCTTTTCATCTCATGTATCCTAGTTCCTTTCCATTCTCCACCCTAGTTTCCTTGCAAGGCTACTCAGTATCACTCTTCCATTTATACCCCAAAAGTCGATTTTTACTTAAACTCCTCATTACACTCTAGTCACCTTTTCTCTCAACTACATGTATCTGCTTCCTTTCCAATATACTGAGCAACATTTGACAATCTTTTCTCTGCCTTTTTTAATTTCTCCAAGTCTTTTGGGTTTCTAATACCATGATGGGAATGGACCCCATTCCTAAGTCAAAGTGTGATTAAAGTTCATGACATTAGTATTGTTTGTATCTTTAATTTTAGCCAGAAGTGCTCTACACAGTACTTGCAATGTGCCCAGTAATAACTTCTTCTGCAATTTGTATGGAGTTACATGTATCTGTAACATATCTAAGTACAACTGTAAATTATTTTTTATAAGACCTGCTGCTATTACTACTACTGGAACAGTCTGGGTATCCTTCTTCCACATTGCCCTCATTTCTACCTGCAAATTCTGGTATTTTATAACTTTGTGTCCATCTATACATAAGACACTGTAGTCACTGGGTGTGGTGATTTCAATGATCAATGCTATTTTTGTCTTCTTTTCATGGACCACTATATCTGTTTTTCTCTGTCGTCTATTTTTTGAACTGCTGGTAATGGATGATCCCATGTGATATAAACTTCATCATTTTTTATGATGCTTTGTGGCTCATATTTCCATTGTTTTCAGCTACTTCAATATAATAATGTTTGCACAATCCCCAGTGCAACAGTCTTGCCACATTATTATGTCTTTCAGTATACAGTCCTGCTGCCATTAGTATATCACAACCAGCAGCAAGATATGCGATTGTTTGCATTTTTGTTTTATAAAACCTACATTTGTCTGTTTTTCCCACATGTTCAATAAACTTTGTAAACCATCATGTACCTAGTCCACTATCTTGGGCCTCCAGTATTAACCTTTCGTCGTTTGATTTAAATTCACCTCTCCTTAATCATTCCTATGTTCGATCCTGATCAACATGAAGTTGTCGCAAGAGTTTTCTGTATGTGCAACTATATTTATGCATTTTCTATATTTGCAATTATATTTATACATTTTTTTAAATTTCTTGCCTTATGTGGTCCTTCACTTTATATTCTTTCCTTTGTATTTTGGCACATTCAGTCGCTGCCTGATTTTTATCTACTTCTGTTTTGATTTGAATTCCCACTTGACTCTAATATGCTTCTTCCAAAATAAGCAGGGAAGTCACCTTAGACTTATTCTCCTCATGTTTCAAAACTTTAACTACATCTGGGTCTTGTGATGTCAGCAGATAAATATGCAAGCCCATGAGTATGGATCTATACATGTATTCAGTTTTGAGAAGGCCCAGACCTCCTTCAGAAAGGGAACATATAATCTTAGGATATACTGATTTTTATAAGTCATTTGATGAGCATGAAGCATCCTTCTTGTTTTCATGTCCAGCCTATTCAACACCTTTGGGGCCGATCAGTCACTACAAAACTGTAAATTAGGACAGGAAGAGCAAATTAGTTTACAGCTTGGACTTTGTTCCTAGATGTCAGTGCAGTTTTTAGTATTAATTTAAGTCTTCTAAAATATTCCTTTCTAAGTTTTAATCACATTTGTTCATGTTTTATTGTTAATCCTTCATCAGTTCCCAAATATTTATACACTCCCTCTTGCTCAAGTTCTTTTATATCACATTCCTGTCCCAAACTGATTTTTATTGCTGCTGCAGCTTGCCTGCTTTAAAGATTGCTTTTGTACATTTATCAAGACAAAATGACATTCTTATATCATCTGAGAAAGTTTTGACCACTTGTGCTTTCAGTTCCTCATCATCTACAAAAAGAAAATAAGTCTTTGCACTTTGCTGTTTACTGGGAGCTAAATTGTAGCCATGATCTAATCTGTTAAGTAGACAACTTAATGGGTTAAGAGCAAGACAAAAGAACAGTGGTGACATGAAAGACAGTCATCCTGGAATTTCCCCCTTTGGATTTTTATCTCTGGAGTAATAATTGGTCCTTTATCATGGCTTAACTGCAAAGTTGTTTACCACTGTTTCATGGTAGCTGCAATGTAATCGATCAGTGTAGTGTACATCTTATAGTCCCATGCCATACTTAGATTCTTCCCCATTTTACAGCTCTCTTTTGTGACTTTATTAACAACAAATGATCCTTTGTTCCATATAACTTTCTTTTATTACACTTTTGTTATATTGTCATGATTGAGTTTTCCTTTAAATGACTATAAACTCTGTCGGGATAAATTCCAATGCATAATTTATGCTTTGTCAGAAGGCAAGTTACTGTTTACAAAAGCTTGCAAGTTCTCTCTTAATTAGGAGTATTGTTTTTCCTGTTGTTAACCAGGCTGGTGGCTGTTCAGAGTGTGCATATAAATAGTTCTTATTCATGGCTAAATCTTCATGTATAGACGTTAATACTTTTAACAAGAACTTAGGTACTGCATATGGGCCTGGAGTTTTCCACTTAGGAGATTTTATTAACTTTCAATCTCTCGGGTCATTCCTTCATCCCATTTCATATCCTGTACATTTGAACTTATTTATTTTACTTGTTTTATCCATTTAGCATCTTTGTTATGTTCAGCAGGATCTTCATAAATATTTCTTCAAAATGTATCTATTTCTTTTTTTTCTTGGTGATGTTTCAATTCCCTTTTGCCTTGTTTCCCTATTTTCTATAAAACTTTTTTGGGTCATAAATAAATTGTTTATTTTGGAATTTTCATTTATATTTATCTGCATATCTTCTAGGTTTTTCTGCCTGTGCTGATGTTTTTAATTTATTATTTACAATAGTGCATGACAGATCCTGATCTTTTCTGATACTGTGCATTGCTTTTATCATGTCTATTCTTCTAAATATTTTTTGTTGATCTGTTCCCTCTTCTATACTCTTCAAACAGTGACACTTCTTGTCTTAATGGCTTTATAGTCTGTTATTAATTTAGCTGCACAGTAATATACCGTATTTATTTCAGTTATATCACTATGTTCGGTTGTTTTGTCAAACTTCTAACTTTTTGAGTTTTATTGACTTTCTGTAGTCCTATTTCTTTCATTGGTCTTAATATGTCTTTCCATCTCTATTAAATCAAGCAACTTTTGTCTTGGATAATTTTCTTCTAAACTGAGGGCACATTCTTTGTTCTCCATTTCCTGTGGGCATTCTGTAGAAAGTTCCAGAGCATCTTCCTGTGCCACATTCTCTTCAGTTTCATCCTGTGTCATCCATTACTCTTTCATATGGGAACTCACTCTCTATCACTCCGCAACATTGACTGTGTCAGAGTTGCCACAGTTTTCAGTTCCTCCCATACCTCTCAACCATACCGAATTCCTTGGTGTTTACTGACTTTGAGGGCAAAATAATGGACTGCCACAAATTCTGGAGTGGCCCCCTCAATTCCTGATTTTTTCAATTTTCTTTTTTTTTTTAGCAACTTTAAATTTATGGCTGATATCACCACACAAGTGCCTACTTGATAACATCAGATTTGTGACGACCACTCTGTTGGAAAGTGGAGACTTGGACTGTTAATTGGAATACCAGGATTACCGGCAGCAGTGGAACTATGCACAATGCAATTTAAGGCAGTTCTGCAGAGTCTGGCAGTAAGCAGAATGAGAAGATTTTCCTCTAGTCCTTGACCTCCAGGTAAGTAAAAAAAGAATGCCAGCCTAACGGCAGAAAAGGAATTGGAAACGATTCTATGATCCATCTGTTGCAGCCTGCACACTTTTATTTTTGAAAATAGTTAGCGGTGTTTGAGTGATTTGTGATGTTTACATGCTTGCCATAGCTCAACTCTCCAGCTTTTTACAGAATGTCCAGATTTTAGCCTCTTTTGAATATTGAATTTGAGAAGGAAAAACACAACAGATCCTAACTCCCATCCCACCTATGAGTCCCTTTACTTTCATTCAGACTGCAAGCTCTGAATAGTTTGCAAGTAAATGCTCTTTTTTTTACAGGAGCCTTGCCATGCTAGCATAGTGGCTACTGTGGATTTTTCCCTAAGGGCAGCTTATTAAGCAGGTCTTTACATTTACAGATTTGGCATTTGGTACACAAGTTAAAAAAAAAACAAAACAAGATGGAAGTTCTGTTAGAGGGAAAGCGCAACATTAATGCTTGGTGATTGGTGCACATTTTACATACAGTCAGAAGTAGCCTAAAATGTCCCTAATATCAGATCACTTTAAATTCAACTCAAGTGCAAGCACTGTAGTGTTGAAGGTTTATATATTGCCCTATACATAGTTGAATACTTTGATCTTGAACAGGGCATCTCTTGTGGTGTTTGAGAGAAAGAGGAAGAAAGGGAGACATCACAAAATGGTTAACTGAAGTAATCTGAAAGCCAGTGGAAACAAAACTTAACTGTTGCGGATTGTGTAGATTTGTTACTGCATTGTTCTGCAGAAGACTATTTTAACAACTACAACTAGTTGGGATTGGGAGTGGGGTGTGGAACAGGTTGCTTCCTTAAAAGTGTAGCTACATGGAAATAGAATAATTTGGGTCTGCACTCTGCAGTGATATGTTTTGTGAGCTTTATTTACAATATTAGGCTTTGTCAGGCTTACACTGCAGCACACTAAAACTAAAGCAGGAGTAGCAAAGCCAGTGGATAATGTTAAATGATGGAGTAATTCCCAACCAGATGAATGTTTGGGGTGAAAATTTGCACTGAATCTAGAAACATGATATGAACTCTGTGAATGTAATTATTCACCCCACACCAACCAAGTGACTAAGCAGCTTACCCTACTATTCAGGCATGATCAAAGGGAAATTTCAGGTATACTCTCCAGTCCAGTTGATGAACCTGAGTATCCTTTGGCAATGTTACAACTGCCTCATGTACACAGACAGCCCTCTCCTCCTACCACAAAACATTAACATATGCGAGAGATGCAATTATATAGCTAAATTGGAGGCAAAGCTCTCTCCACCCAAGACTGGAACAGGCAGTCATGAGGAGAAGGTTAACACTTGCACCACACCTCCAGCCTCACATAGACATACTAAACCAGCACTGGCAAAAAATACACATAAATACATGAAATCATACTCGTAGGCTCTAAACAAAAACCTGCAAAAGCATCACAGACCTCCAAAGCAGATACCCAAAAAACTTGCACCTCCCGTCAGAAACCAGACAACACATAAAACACAAAATCAGTCTGCCGCACAATCACAGCCCTTAAGGCAAAATAGCATACCTAACACACTAGTAATAGGTGAATCTATAGTCAGGCACACTGACGTCCCACTCACTAGGCTGGACAAGAAGAAGGTTACTGTTAGCTGCCTGTCGGGAGCCAGAATCCGCCTCATAACACAAGCACTCAGGTCACTCCATTGTTCATGTTGGTGTGAATGACCTGAGACATACCTCCCTGGACTACATGAAAAGAGACATCTAAGAGCTCTCTGATGATGTAGCCCAGGCGGGTATGACCTTGACCCTGAGTAGCATCCTGCCCTCACCAAGAATTATACCACAGTATAAAGAAACAATGATCAATTTCAACAATTGGCTAAGCTTCTGGTGTCATTCAAAGGTGATCCAGTGTCTGTCAGCCTGGGACGACATGCTCGACAGGCCTCGTTGCTTCGCAAGAGACGGCTTGCACCTGTCACCCCTAGGCTTTAGAATACTGGCCAAGGCTCTTGCTGCCCCCATAGTGCCTTTTTTAAGCAAGGCTCAAAAGTCAAACCCACCTCAGTAAACAGCACAAATGAAAAAATGAGGGTTAAGCTACTCAACGCCAGGAGTTTAAATCTCAAAATCCATGCGCTAAAAGCACTCCTCAGTATGGAGAATGTCGACATCTGTGCAGTAACTGAAACCTGGTTCAAGGCTCCACAGAGCACCCCAGCACTACCGGGCTATAACTCATACCACACATTTCAACCACAGAACATGGACCAAAACACAAAATGAGGGGGTGTATCCATATTCATCAAGGATACCTACACCTCCAGATTAATGGCGCAGCATGATACCTCCAAGATCATCCATGTGCAACTAACATCAGGCAAATCTGCAATGCAAATTATGGCCTGCTACAGATCATCTTCCATGACCCAGGACCACCAATCCGCCTTTCTGGAGACATTGGAAAACATGAAGTTCCTACAGAACACCCTGATATTGGGAAATTTCAATTATCCTACATTAACTGGGAAAACTACTCAAGTACAAACTCCCAGGTCCAGTGCTTCCTGGAATTTATCAACTCAAATGCCCTGGATCAGCTGGTAAACTCCCCTACCAGCGGGGAAAACATATTGGACCTGGTCATCACCAACAGGGGCGACAGGTGTTTCACACCGGAGGTCAACCCGTCACTGGTTATATCAGACCATAAACTAATCACTCTGGATGTCTACACCACACCACCTCCAACCAAAGAAACCACAGTGAAAAACTTTTCTATAGCAAACTTTAGCTTACTTAAGACAGAGGTGGTAAGTTTCACAGCCCCCATGCTAAAGTATAACAGTGTCCAAGATGCAGGAACCTTTACAAGTGCACTCTATGAGCACCTACAAGGATGCATGGATCGTGCCATCCCTAGCAAAACCAAGACTCACTCCCCTAAGAAAAGGAAACCAGTCTGGTGGACCCCTGCCATAAACAGGCTTTACAACAGAAGGAGGAAACTAGTTCAGAAAAAAAGCAAATCCCAAGAAGGAAAGAAATCCCTGATCAGTATCAGTAAGAAACTAAAGTCCTTCATAAAATCCTCCAAGGCTAACTTCGAAAGAAAAATAGCCAAGGATTCGAAAGATAACCACAAAGCCTTCTTTAGCTATGTCAAGAATCTAAGTGACAACTCGCAGATATGATCTGAGCTAGTGCAAAATAGCACAAAATATACTGAACCCACTGATATTGCCAACATCCTGGCAGATAGATTCAGTGGAAACTTCACCCCCCTCTCAGCCCCAAAAGGGCCCACAACAATACCGGAAAAGTATAATGTCCCAGAAATCACAGACGCACAGGTGAAAACAGCCCTTTCAAAAGCCAAAAGCACAGTGTCAATGGGGCCAGATGGTGTCCCAGGCTGCGTCTTGCATGAACTACATAACAAACTAACCCCCCATCTAAACACACTGTTCAACCTCAGCCTCTCCACAGTCTAGCACTTTACCAGACTTCTTGTAGCAATTATTGTAGCACACAAACGTGCTACCAGTACTAAACATTCTACAAGGAAACCCCAGTACTTATTATTAATGCCAACCCCTCCACGCATGTCTTAAGGTCAGTTCCCTCTGCTTTGTCCTGTTAACCTGGTGAACTTGGGCATCCTGAGGCAATGTAGCAATTGCCTTGTGTACACTGATAACCCTCTCCTCTTACCTCCCAACACTCAGACTTGTGAGAGATGCACTTATATATCCAAACTGGAAGCCACACACTCTCCAGCCATGACCGGAATAGCTGGTCAAGAGGAGAAGGTCAACACTTGCACCACAGCACATGAAACACATAGCCCTCTGGAACCCACACCAGCACTGCCTTCACATAAAAACACAAACCACACACCCACCTTCATGGAGGCTCTCAATAAAAATCTACCCAAACAGCAGAGACCTCCAAGGCAGAAATGCACTCCACCACAACACAACACTAATCACGAGACACATAACCCTCCTAAAGAGTGTGCCATTCAACCAAAGCCCCTAAGGCAAAACAGCATGCCCAACACACTAGTCATAGGTGACTCAATAGTGAGGCACACTGATGTCCCACTCACTAGGTTGAATAAGAAGAAAGTAACAGTCAGCTGCCTGTCAGGTACCAGGATCTGCCACATAACACACGCACTCAGGTCCCTCAACAACAGGTACAAATATGACTCTGTCATTGTACATGTTGGTGTGAATGACCTGAGATGTACCTCCCTGGACTACATGAAAAGAGACATGGAGGAGCTTGTGAATTATGTAGCCCAGACAAGTATGTCCCTATCCCTGAGCAGCCTCCTACCATCATCCAGAATGATACCACAGTACAAGCAAAAAATTATTGATTTCAACAATTGGCTAAGTTTCTTGTGTCATTCTAAGGGGATCCAGTATCTGTCTGCCTGGGATGACATGATTGACAGACTTCAATGCTTTGCCAGAGATGGCCTACATCTGTCACCCTTGGGCTTCTGGATACTGGCCAAGGCCCTTGCCATCTCTATAGTGCATTTTTTAGGTGGTGTTCCAAAGACCAAATTACCACTGGAACTGCTACAAACAAATGTAATCTAAAGGTCATGCTGCTCAATGCTAGAAGTCTAAATCTCAAAATGCACTCACTCAAAGCACTCCTTAAAATAGAGAACATCAACATTTGTGCTGTTACAGAGACCTGGTTCAAGGCAGCAGAAAGCACCCCTGCACTAAAAGGCTATAACTCATTCCACACCTTTCAGAACCAGAACTTGGACTGAAGCTCCAAAGCTGGTGGTGTTTCCATATTCATAAAGGATGCGCACACCTCCAGACTAGTAGCCCAACATAATGCATAACAGATACTTCAGGTGCAGCTAACATTGGGTAAGACAGCGATTCAGGTCGTAGCCTGCTATAGGTCCCCAACCATGTCCCAAGACTCACACTCCATGTTCCTAAGGATCCTGGAGAATATCAGGGTCCAAACTAACACTCTCATACTGGGTGACTTCAACTACCCCTCCATTAACTGGGAAAACTACTCATGTACTAATTCA
The DNA here is from genome assembly GCF_019279795.1 of Protopterus annectens. Lineage (NCBI taxonomy): Eukaryota > Metazoa > Chordata > Ceratodontiformes > Protopteridae > Protopterus > Protopterus annectens. Next base: position 321,045,333 of record NC_056725.1, read on the forward strand.
CATGCCCAATGTTTCCTGGAATTCAATAATTCTAATGCCCTGGACCAGCTCATTCTTACCCCCACTAGAGGTAGCAACATCCATGACCTGGTCATTAGTAACATGGGTGACCATTGCAGTATACCAATAGTCAATGTCTCCCTCGTTAGATCCAAACACAAACTAATCACCTTGGAAATCCCCCCCCCCCCCCGCAATGGTAACCACCATGAAAAACTTCTCCAAAGCTAACTTTGGGGTCCTAAAGACAGAGGTGGCTAACTTCATGGTACCCATGCAATTGGAGAACAGCTGCATGACTGCCAAATAATACACTAAAGCCCTGTATGAACACGTACACAAATGCATGGGTCTCACCATACCCAACAGAAGCAAGATGCTCTCCTCCAAAAAAAAGGAAGCCAATCTGGTGCTGGCCTGCCATAAACAAACTCTACAACAGTAGGAGGAAAGTGATACAGAATAAGGCGAAGTCCCAAGACTGGAAAAACTCCCTTCTCAACCTCAACAAAAAGTTGAGATCCCTCATCAAATCCTCTAAAGTTAGCTATGAAAACAGAATTACAGCAGATAGTAAAGACAACCACAAGGCCTTCTATAGTTATGTAAAGAATCTCCATGGCAATACCTAGATTTGCTCGGAGCTATTGCACAATGGCACCTCCTATACTGAGCCAAAAGATATTGCCAATATACTGGCCGACAGATTCAGTGCCAACTTTACCCCTCTCTCCCCCACCAAAGGACCAATCACAATACCAGTAGATTGCCAGGCACCCAGTATTACTGCTCCACAGGTTAAAACAGCACTGTCCAAGGCCAAGAATACAGCTTCTATGGGACCTGACAATATCCCTGGCTGTGTTCTACATGAACTACAGAGTGAAATGACACCTCACCTATGTGCCCTGTTCGATCACAGGCTCACCTCAGGCTTTGTACTGACTGAATGGTGCACTGCTACAATCATCCCTCTCCACAAAGGAGGAGCAACTACAGACCTGGGAACTATAGCCTTATTAGCCTGATGAGTCTGATATGCAAAGCTATGGAGCTCAGAATTTTGGACCTAATAAACAAGGATATAGGGAATCTCCAAACTCTGGATACCACACGGTTTGGTTTTGTGAAGGGTAGATCATGCATGCTCAACCTGGTCAACTTCTTTGAGTCAGTCAACAGAGCTGTGGATCAAGGCAAGGTGGTTCATACAGCCTACCTTGATATGGCCAAGGACTTTGATACAATTCCCCACTCAGGAATCATAGAAAAATACACTAAGCTAGGCACCAACCCCTATATCACTAGGTGGTTTGCAAACTGGCTCACAGATAGAACCCACAGTGTGAAAGTAGCTGACTCTAAGTCCGACTGCTGACCAGTCATGAGTGGAGTCCCACAGGGTTTGGTCCTGGGTCCTCTCCTGTTTGGTATCTACTTATCTGAAGTCCAGGCCAACATGAAGGGACTCTGGCTGGCAAAGTTCACAGATAATTGCAAGTTGGGTGCCATAATTAACTCCCCAAGTGATGTTGACATCCTACAGAAAGGCTTCACTGAGACCAACGACTGATGTCAGAACCATGGCCTTAAGCTCAATGCTAGAAAATGTGTCGGTGTCCCCTCTGGGAAAAACACAGTTCCCATGAATTACCACATTGATGGTAGTCCACTGAATACAGAAGGCATTATAAGAAATCTGGGAAGACAGGTTGACAGCACCCTCTCTTTTGACCACCACAATACCACTGTGGTCAGAAAGTCCATCTATATGGCACATCTCATTACTAAGGGTTTTGCATCCAGGAAGAAAGAGGTCATTATCTCCCTCTACTTTTCTCTCATTAGGCCAATCATCGAGTACAATGCCCCATTTGGTATGTACCTCACTAGACACCTGCAACAACTGGATAGGCCACAAAAGTACCTCACAAAGAGAATCCTAGGCCTTAAACACTTGTCCTATATGGACAGACTCAAAAACCTCCAACTATTCTGTGTCTCATATCACCTATTTAGAAGCAATCTCTGCTTGACTTACAAAGCCATGTCTAACCCTGCTCTCTTAGAAATGCTACATCTAAAGATATCCCATTCCCTCCACACTATATGCTCTAGAGACCTCAACCTCATTACCACAATCAACAGAACAAGCTGGAGGGACAGGTTCATAACCCAGAGGGTGCCCATGCTATAGAATAGACTTCCCATACATGTCAAGCGGAGCACCTCACTGGCTTTCTTCAAGAGAAATCTTGAGTGGATGTGAAGTAGAAGATTCACCCCGGGGATGACTCCAGTGACTCTACTCAACAACGGCACTAGGAAGTTTGGTCGGGTGGCAGGATGCAGGGTAATCCTATGGGCTGGGCTTGTAAAGGCTCCAGGGCCATTAGACTAGTACACACCTATGAACATATGAATCTATGAACCTATAAAAATGCAGCTGTTAACACTTGGTTGGAGCTTTTTTTTTTTAGATAAAAGGGGTAGGTGACACAAGCAGAATATCAAAATGCAAAATAAACATACTAAACATTCACAGCCTTTATATGGAATAGCTGTGCTAAGAAGAATGCATTAGAATCATTGATTATAAATATTATTAATCAAGAGATATGGTTCATTTTGTTGAGACCCATGGGATCAACATTATCTTCTGTCATAAATAAGGAAGAAAATGTTCAATGTTTTTGATCTGGGTAAGCCCTTACACCCTCAATGAAGTTGGTTTTGTCTCCTGCACCTTCTTACGTAATATAATCCATTTCAAGGCTGCACTACCTCTGGCAAGGATATTTATATTTGACAAAACTGTCTCTTGGCTGCCTTTGTCTTTGCAGACTGTGCAGTTACTGATTCAACTGCAAATACATTACTACTGCCCTCTGGGACCATATTTCGGTTGTCTGTTCTTCAGTTTGCATTTGAAAGGTGGTATCCCATAATTCAATTGGAGTGGGGGAGGATTACATAATTATGTATGCAGATGTTATGTTAATCAGCATGCAGATTTGTACCTATTTTTCAATGGGCCTTTATCCAGATTTTTGATGTTGCCAGGTTGAGAGGTATGGTTCCTCTTATGCAACTCCAACTGAACATTTGTACTGGTTTCCTATAGAAGGCCCAAAATTATCTTCATATGACAACTGATCAGATGTTTCTTGCCCCACTGGTTTCTTGTTAATTTAGGATCCATTGCTGTATCATGTGTTTTCTGAGTTAAATTTTCTGCACTAAATCCTTCACTTTGCAGATATTCCATAACTTCAACTTATATTTTTTTTAATTTCTACTTTACTAATCTTTTGTTCTACATTCCATCTTTGTGATCTTATTTTTTTATTGTGAAATTTTCCTTATCTCATGCCTTTGCCTGTATTTCTCTATTGCTTTTTTGTATTGATTTATTTGGCTTTTTCCTTTGCATAAATATTGCACCATATCAGTTCTCTTTCCCATCTCCATATTTCTTTTTTATACCTTGCAGAAATCTCTAGATTTTGTTCTTTATATTTCTGCATTTCCTCACTCGCTTCTTTTTCCAAACCACCCAAGGTTTCTTGGTCTATATAAAGCATTGTCATCTTCTCACCTCACAGCAGTTTGAGGTTCCCTGGTTCGATTCTCAACTGAGGTGCCTTCTTTGAGGAGTCTGCATGTCCTCCCAGTGTTTCACATGGGTTTCCTCTGGGTGCCATGATTTCCTCCCACATCACAAAGACATGCAGTAGGTGGACTGGACACTCTAAATTGACCACAGGTGTCAGTGTGTGTGAACGTGTGGTGGGGATGAACTACTGGGGCAGGGCTAGCTGTTGTGTAAACCTTGGCTCTACATGATTGTCACAGTAGAAGTGACATCCCGATCCCATGTGCAGAAATGGGAAAAGAGGTTGTGAGTGGATGGACTTAATTCCAAAAGTACTTAGGTTTACCATGTAGGGAGAGCTGTTTAGTTTTTAGTGGACTGGATTTGTGTCTTCTGATGGAATCTTTTAAAAAGTGTCATTAGGTGATAAAATTCTAATGATTGTCTGGAGTGAGAGTGATCTATTTTTGCCAGTATTCTTCTCTTAACTGTAACAGTTCCTTTAGCTCATTAGACAACTTCTTAATTTTCCATAAAGTTTTAATAGCCTTTGGGTAAGAGGAAAGTATTTATCTTGATGACTGAGTAATGTTTGGGTGCTGAGTGTATCTGCTTTTTTGGGATCCTGGGACAGTATGAAGAAAAACCAGGAACCCGCTCCAAATCCAGATCTGGGATTTGATCCTACTTGTGAGGACAGTATGAAGGGACAATCCGTGGAGGAGAGGTGGTTCTTAATTTTGTCAGTATTGGTAGTGAGTTTCAGCCAGAATTATATCAGTTTTGGAGGGAGTAAAAGAGATTGGCTGCAGATTTTGAAGCTGGTGGATAAGCTGTCACTAATTGTTAGACAGGAAGATATTGTGGAAATGATTAAGGATTAGTTTGCAACACAGAGCTCAGGAGGGAAATGCTTTGGTGGTTGTATAGTGGGTCACACTGGTTCTATAATTAGTTGGCTGAGACCATGAATGGCCAAGAATTTAATCATGCCATTATAATAGCGGCCTAGGAAATTTAGGGAAACGTCACTGATAGGAATAGCTGAAATGAAGTAAAAAATGATAGCCTGGAACTTGTTTATTGAGGAGTGTGGAGGGAAAATAGGCTACAGCTAGAATGAGAGATTTTCTTTCTTTGTGGGAAACTGCACAATCATCCATTTGGGGGTCTGAAGCTGCAGAAACATTGACACTGGCTTGCTCAAAAATGTTAGGTTTGAGGAGTGTTTTGCAAAGAAGCAATACTCCTGGTCTGGTACCTGGTCAAATGATATATATTTTGTTGTAGAAGGTGACCAGATGGAGGAAAATTATAGAGTTAGTTTAAAGACAAGATTTAATGATGGCAGTAATGTCTGGAAAAGAGTACAGAGGAAGGTATTTACTTCATCAAGTTTGTTTTTAAGGTAGTGTGTTCAGCGGAATACAAAGAGAGGGAAGAGTTATTGTTATGGTTGTGGCTCAGTTTGGACACTCTGGGATATAATTTGTTGTTGCTACCTATTAGTATAATAGTAATTATTGGTATAGACTTGTAGAGCTATTTGGGGATACTTTTTTGAGTTGGTGTGGGTATAGCAAGGTGGAGGAAAAGTTATTGGCGTGTATTATGTTAAAAGTTACAAAGTCTTTTGATTGCGGGAGATGAGGAAGATTGGAAAGGCAGAGTTTTGATGCCAAGATAGAAGAGAGTGGTGTGGAGTGAAATATTGGCTGCATTAGTTGTCTGGAAACCAGTAAGGGAGAGAAGAAGCAAGACGAGGATGCTTGGTATAACACCCCTTGTCATTTAGATACGAGGATGTGGTAAAATCAGAAAAAGGGAGAAGTATTTGTTGTTTGAAGTTGTAGGAGTGGAGGATTTTGTAAGGAACTTGTTTCGTTTACAGTTTTGAGATGCAGTTGATAGGCAGGGATGTAATTATAGCGACAAGAAGACTAGACAGAGTTTATACTCTGATTAGAAAATGTAGACTTTGTTAGCTTAGTTTTTTTTCTTAAATATCTGGAAAGTTTGTCAATTTAAATACAGAGGTTAGCAAAAAAAAAAATGGTGTTATATGCACTTGTAAAATCAAGAAGAATTTATTAAAATTATGGTTAAGTGCTTTTTTCCAATTGCAGTGTGGACTTCATCAGAGCAGAATTAAACAGTGAAAAGATCCTTTAAATACTACACCACTGTGTAAAACGACCATGTGACTTAAAGCTGTACATTTTAAGTACATTGTTACCAACTTAAAAGTTTATACAAAAAAATTCTGGTGTCATATGCAACCTTTTAAATACTTATTTAAAGCAATTACTATTGTTTGTACACAGAATAGACATGAGAACTCATCATCATCAGCATCATCACCCCCTTTTTTCCCATTTTCTACATGGGGCCGGGGTGTCATGTCACTTGTCGCTATCTCTTCCTATTCAGTGACACTCTCCCATCTTCTTTGACAATCATGCCTGACTGTCACAGGTTTCTCTCACACAATCCATCCAACTCTTTGCTGGATGCCCTCGATGTTCTTCGTGTTTCACTGTTGCAGTCATCACATTTGGGTTATCTGCCTGCAGGTAGCTCTTAGACTTAGTATTTCTGCATCAGATGCTGTCGCTCCAGGTCTGACGTCAGGTTGTCAGGGGTATAAAAACAGGCAGCCAGCACCATTGCATCAGTCTTTCTTGCTGAGGAGCCCGAAGCAGAAGCAGTTCTCAAGTGCAGGTTGGCCGCTACCTGAATTTTCGTTTACGAATGTAATAATCCTGAAGTCTTCTAAAGCTAAGTACCCCCTGGAGATCCTTTTTTCTTGCTCTAACTGATGTCAGAAAAAGTTAACAACTGTCTTGCCTGTGGAAAGCAAGTACCTCACAGAGATTTTCATTCTTACTGCGTCACCTGTTTAGGCCCAGACCACGACGTCCCGCACTGTTGGTTTTGTGCCTTAACGCCAGTCCGCCGGTACTCAGTGAGGCACTTTTGCAGCCCCTAATGCCTGCATCAATGGATTCTCAGGCCTCTACTGAGACCCATTCGGAGTCCGGTATGCCACGAGACTCTTCTTCGACTACGGAACCTGCGGATGTCTCTACCTTGGATGGGTTCAGAGCTGCTGAGCAAGCACTGGCTTCTGAGGCAGTTATTCGCTCAACCAATGTTCGACTCAAACCGATGACTTCTTTTTTAACCAAAACTACCGAGTTTCTTAGGCCCAGAGTATGCACTACACCAAGAAAACCGATGATCAAATCGCAAGCACCTGCTCCCTTGCCACAAAAACAAATGCTTAGAATGGCTGAAGACCTTATTAAGCTAATTAGGGGAAGTCAGCCTTCCCCTGCTAAGAGACAAAGAGTCCAGTCCCCTTCAGCTTCTACAGGCCAGGAGTCCGATGACTCTGAAATTTCTGATTATGAAGACATGCCCTTATCTGCTTATGAGGATTCAGATGCTCAGGAATCCATTCCCTCTGTCTCCCCACCAGAGGATTTTTCTTTTCATGAAACCTTGCATACCTTATGAGAGCATTTCTACTGGGAATGCCAAGATTATCCTCAGTCCAAAAAGAGACTCAGAGAATTCCTACAGTTGCCTCAACACAGGCCCTTAGCAATACCCCCTGTCCTGGATGTTGTGGATGATGTTTTTGGAATCCAGTCTTACTCCTGACACTTTACCTCCTGCCCCTAGGAAACCAAATAGGTGCTACAGAGTACCTGACACTCAAAAATTTCTTTTCAGGAATCCTACTGCTGAACCAGAGATCATTTCCCAGGGGCCTAAAGGTATCAAGGCTACTACAGCCAAGAACCCCACCCATTCGGACAGGGATTCCAGTGCTTTGGGCAGATGGGGTAAGTAGGTATATACCTCTGAAACACTTGCTATTAGGGCACTGAATTGTCAGTTTCACATGCTGAAGTACCAGCAACATATTATGGAATTTATTACAACAAAATTGGCAACATTTTCAGACTGTACAGAAAATAAAGAATTGCAGGAGCTTATGCACCCTGCAAGCCAAGTTAGCAAGTATACTTTGCAGTGTGGCTTTGATGCCCTAGAAGCATCTTGCCGGGCAGCTGTCACTGGCTCTGTACTGAGAAGACATGCTTGGCTGAAGGAGCAGACCTTGCCAGACCATGTCAAATCAAAGTTACCAGACGCTCCTTTGAATAAGGGCTGTTTGTTTGGCACCAAAGCAGAAGAGGTTCTTAAAAAGATGGAAGAAGATGCTAATTCTATGCAGACTTATAGAATACTTACAAGTGCAGCCCCCTAGATTCAGTAGGCATTGCCCTTCCAAACACTGGTCCTTTCCAGCCCCCTCCAGGCCTTCTCAAATCAGACCCAGGGGAAACAGACCACCCAGACTACAGTCTCAGGGTTTGCAGTGATCTAAGCAATGGAGTGCCCCCACCCTTAAAGCAGGGAGTGGTAAGCCACCTCCTTATGGAAAAATCTCATAATGACTTCTTTACTTCACTCGCCAGCCCTGCCCAATTGTTTGTGCCCCTAGGAGGACAACTTGCCCTTCATGTAGAAAACTGGATGTCCATCACTCAGGACCAGTGGGTCCTCAACATTGTATTCCAGGGGTACAAATTTTATTTCCATTCACTGCCAACCCCAAGCTGGTTTCCAGACCTTCCTCCAAACCAGTGGCCAGATGCTCAAAACCAAGTAATTTCCCCACTCAATATTAGAGCTATTCAGCCGGTTCCAGTAGAACAGAGGGGTCAAGGATTCTACTCCAGACTCTTCCTGGTACTCAGGAAAGAGGGCTCTTGGTGCCTAAACCTGGACCTTTCCATTCTCAACACCTTCCTGGTGGTACCAAAATTCAAAATGCTTACCCTGCAACAGCTTCTTCCAATGCTAGCCAGGGATGCCTAGTTAGTCACCCTAGACTTAAAAGAAGCCTATCTGCATATCCCCATAAGGAAATCATGCAGGAAGTATCTACATTTCAGGGCAGAGTCTATGCATTATCAATTCTCCGCACTTCGCTTTGGCTTATCTACTGTGCCCAGAGTATTCACAAAACGCCTGGCTCCAGCCATTGCATACTGCAGGCTGAGAAATATCCACATTTACCCGTACTTGGACTGCCTGATTCCAGCAGACAGTCAGGAATTGCTGCTGCACCACCTGACATTTGTGAAAAACCTTCTCACTTCCTTGGGGTACACCATCAATGAAAGGAAATCAAAACTTGTACCCAGTCAAACGATTGCATTCTTGGGAGCAAGCTTGGACACAACTTCATTCCTCACCAAAGAAAAGCAAGTCTATCAGACAGATTACTTCAAACAAATGGCCACCAGAACCCAGCTATCTGCAAGAAAAATACTGCAAACCCTAGGGTTCATGGCCTCATGTATACTGCTGATTCCATATGCAAGACTGCATATGAGGAAACCCCCAACGGTACTTAAAACGTCTTTGGTGGCAACATTGTCAAGACCTGGAAACAGTAATTCCTATCATACCCTGTCTAAGAACAGAGTTCCTCTGGTGGGCAGAAGCCTGCGACCACAACAAGGAACTGCCATTTACTCAACCCAAGATGCCCAGACCCTAACCACAGATGCATCAGACTATGCCTGTGGAGACACACATGGACGGAAAATGTATTCAGGGCCACTGGAGCTCAAGTCAAATTCATCTGCACATCAACCAAAAAGAGATGCTAGCTGTACAGAATGCTCTGACAGCTTTAAGATCCCTAATCTTTCCAGGACAACTGCTAATAAAAACAGACAACATCACAGTTATGTGGTACATCGACAAGCAGGGGGGAACCCATTCCTACCCTCTCTGCAGGCTGGCCATGGCCCTATGGAACATGGCCTTGGACTTTCAAGTCCATCTGCAAGCTCAATTCCTGCCAGGCAAACAAAATTTACTGGCAGACGACTTAAGCAGAAATCTCCTAGACCCACACATGTGGCAAGTGGAGCACAGCACCTTCAACCTTCTGATTCCAAAATGGAAGACCCCAGAGGTGGATCTCTTTGCCACCCCTACAACCACCAGCTCAGCAAATTCTACACCAGAAATCCTCACAGCAGGACCTGAAAAGTGGATGCCCTATCTTTTCAGTAGGTAAATCTCTCAATCTATGCCTTTCCCCCTCTGCCCCTCCTTCCAAGAGTATTACTGAAGATAAAGCAGGACAGACCAAGGACAATTCTGATTGCCCCAGACTGGCCATGCCAGCACTGGTACCCACTCCTGCACAGCCTGACATTGGTGTCACCCTGGCACCTACACCAGAATCCAACCCTCCTTTCTCAACAGGAGGGACAGATTCTGCATCCAAATCTGCATACCCTAAATCTTGCAGCCTAGCTTATTCCTTGAATTCTCCCCCAGCAACCTTAAGCAAACAGGTGCTGGACATCATTCTTGAAGCCAGAAGACCCAGTACAAGAAATTCCTATGCTGATAAGTGGAAAAGGTTCTGCTCATGGATTCAGTCTAAAAGAGAGGACACAACACTGCCATTTCTGCCTCTTATCCTGGATTACCTAGCAGATCTACTCCACAAATGCCTGTCCTTCTCCTCCATTAAGATACATGCCTCAGCCATTTCTGCTCATTACAACACTGAGCCACCTCTCCTCTCGCACCCTCTTATCAAACAGTTCCTGAGTGGAGTAAACAACTTAAAGCCACCAAGGATAGCACCCACCCCTACTTGGGACCTTAACTTTGTACTGGAAAAGCTCACTCTTCCCCTCTTTGAACCTGCTGCATCAGCAGAGTTAAAATTCCTCTTTTGGAAAACAGCCTTGCGTCTAGCCATCACTTCAGCTAGAAGAGTGTCTGAGCTACAAGCACTCATAGCTGTGGAACCCTTCATTATTTTCCATGCTGACAGAGTTTCCCTCAGGACTAACCCTTCCTTTATGCCCAAAGTGGTGTCCAGTGTGTCTCTCAATCAATCCATCCATTTGCCAACCTTCTTCTCTAATCCTCAAAATAAAGGGGAAATGATCCTGCACTCCTTGGATGTGCACAGACAGCTCATATTCTACCTTGATAGGACTAAGCCCTTCAGAAGATCTGACCAGTTACTAGTCAGTTTTGCAACAGGGGCAGAGGACAAGGCCATTTCAAAACAAACGATTTCCAAATGGATAGCACACTGCATCCATTTCTGCTACAAGTACCACGGGAAACCATCCCCTCAGGGTGTCAGAACAGATTCAACTAGGGCAACTTCTACCTCTACAGCATTTCTCAGGGGAGTCCCTCCCAGGGACATTCTGGAAGCTGCTACCTGGAGTTCTGCACACACGTTCACCAAGCATTACCACCTGCCTATCTTTTCCAAATCCAGGGCAGGATTTGCTACAGCAGTCCTGCAGGGCATACTAGCCAGCTCCAACTCTTCTTGATTGCCTCCACCCTTCCTCAGCTTTGCGAATCCACCCAAGTGTCATGACTGCAACAGTGAAACACAAAGAACATAGTACAGTTGTGTACACTTACCATAAATGTTGATGTTTAGTGTATTCACTGTTGCAGTCCTCTCTCTCTCTCTCTCCTGTCTATGGCTATTACTAACCCTTTCTGGGGTATTGGTATTTATTTTTTACTGGTGGTGTTTCCCCACCATAACCTAGCTCCCTATCTGGGGGGGCTCCTGACATTTGGGACATGAAAAACTGATGTAATGGTCTCATGTGCCTGTTTTTATACCCCTAAAGACCTGACGTCAGTCCTGGAGCGACAGCATCCGACGCAGGAATACTAAGTCTCTGGTATTTGGGCTGACTGAGGGCTACATGCAGGCAGATAACCCAAATGTGATGACTGCAACAGTGAATACACTCAAACATCTACATTTATGGTAAGGGTACACAACTGTACCTTTCCTCTTGCCTTCTTCCTGTCCATCCCAAATCTTCTTCACCAGATTGCCTTCTGCTTTTCTGCACGTGCCCAAACACCATAATATGTTTTCATTGACCTTTTCTGCAATTGGAGCTACTTTGGCCTCTGCTCTTATGCCCTCATTTCTTCATCTGTCCCACAGAGTGCATCCTTCCACCCTTCTCAGGCACTTCATTTCTATCACCTCTAGCTTCTTCAACTGCTATGCTTTAGTGCCTAGGTTTCTGTACAACACAACAGTACTGGTCACACTACTGTTTTGTAAACCTTAACTTTTCAGTTTCTTTGGCATTACTCTGTCATAAAACCTCTGCGAGGTTGAGCCAGTTGCCTGCAGCCCCTTTGCTTCTAACTCTGACCTCCTCATTCAGACTTCCCTTCTTCTTATTCACCCCTCAAAGAAACTTGAAGCTGTTAACCTGATCCACTATTTCCCTTCTACCTCAAGTCTCAGCTTATTCTGATTTCCCTCATTTGCTGCCATTAAAACTGTCTATCTGTACTAAGTTTCATCCCATGTGCCTTCAGTTTTGCATTAAATTCCTTTATCCTTTGCTGAAGTTCTTGCTCAGTCTGCCAGTAATGCCCTGTTGTCTGCATACAGCAACTTTTTTGATCTTTCTCCTCTGCCCTGTTTGCTAATGTAATCAATCACTAGTATGAACAGATCCCTATCAGAGAGTTTTCAGAAACTTGAAATTCATATGACTGAGACCATATAACTGAGGTTTTGAAAACTCAGATCTTTTCAGTGGAGATTTCAGTATAGTGAGGATAAGAAAATGTACCCTTTTCTTCACTGTAGTGCTTTCTCAGAGTTGGTATATGCAATTTGCATGGACTGTGTGGGGTGCAGGGGGGGTTTACCCCCCTGCATAAACATTAAAAAAAAGTAGAATTTTGTTGTTGTTGTTGTTTATTTATTTATTTATTTTGATGTTCGAGTTTTTGGAAACTCAATCATGTGGTCTCAACTGTCCATATGAATTTTGAGTTCCTGAAAACTCAATCATCTGTCACAGATCTGTATGAACAGCAGTGGACTCAGAGTTGAACTCTGTTGCACACCTATTTTGACTGGGATCTCCTCTGTAAGACTGAACACTCTCCATACTTGAGTCTTTGGTTCCTTGTGCATTCCTTGCACTAGTTCTACCAATGTTTCTGGGCCTCCGAATCACCACACAACCACCCAAATCCATTTTCTTGGGAACTTGCCATATGTCTTCTGACTTCTCTAGGTCTAGGAGAGTACAGTTGGACGCTCATTATTTCTAGTGTCTTCTCAAGTATCTGTCTCACTGCAAACATTGGGTCAGTTGTACTGAATCCAAACTGCTCATGTCCCATCTTACTTTCTACTACTCTGCAAATTTATCTGTCACCCTCTCCAGAACTTTCATGCAGTGAGATAGGAGTTCTATACCTTTTTAGTGACCACAGTTGTAAATGTACCCTCTGTTCTTGTCCACTGGCACTAGTATTCTTATTTTCCAGTCATCCAGGTCATGCTTTTTAATCCATACTGCTATGTGTATCCTCATGAGCCATTTCTCCCTTAGTTCACCCAACATCTTGATCGTACCTACTGTGACCTCATCTGAGCCTCCTGCATTCACTGACTTAATTTTCCTTAGTGCTGTTCTTATTTCTTCTATGGCGGGCTCCTCCTCTTCTCTGACTGTAGGCTGTATCTGGGGTAGTACAGCTTCTGTGGGGATTTCTTCATTCAGAAACTGTTGTAGATACTCCTTCCATCTGCCTTTGATGTCCTGTGGACTGGTGAGCAGTTTGTTGCTGACATACTCTATGAAGGGTGACTGACTACCGTCCTTATCTTCCTTTATTTGCTTTGCAACCTAATTGAGTTTCTTTGCACCATCCACTGAGGCACTTTCCAGAATATGGTTGAGTGCCTCTGATGTCTTCTTTGCTATTGCAACTCCTCTCTTAGCCTCTTTGTTAGCCAACCAGTATTCCTTCCTAGCCTGGTCTGTCTTTTCTAGTTCTCACGTTTTCCCATATTCCTTCTTTCTTTTGATGAAATTCCACCACCAGCTTTCCTTATATACCTTATTTCCATACCTGATTTGACTGCATATCTGTTCTGTAGGCCTTACACATGCTGTTTTCCGCCTTTGCAATTCTTCTTTAGTGCCGCCTATTTCCACTTCTTTTTCAGGTGTTAGAGCCCAGAGTAATTCATTGAATTGCTGTGCTTTCTCTCTAGCAAACTTCCAGGTCTTCAGCCTGGTCTCTGCTGACCTTAGATCCTTCTCTTACCACTGTTTGTAGCTGGTTGTAGCAACCAGTGGTTTATGCTGTGGGTTGACAGTTTGACTTGGGATTACTTTGCAATCACTGATTCTACCCCAGTGCACTTTCCTTAGTAGGATAAAGTCTACCCGAGTTCCATGCTGGCCACTTTTGTATGTGATTTTGTGATGTGTGTCTTTCTGATCCCTGTATTGGCTGCCATCAATTCATTTGCCAGACAAAAGTCTAGAATGGCCTGTCCTTCATCATTCTTGAGCCCCCACCCATGTCTGTCCCAATATGTGCATTCAGGTCACCCATTATCAAATCCAATGCCTGCTTTCCTGCTTTATCTAGTATGTCCTGCAACTGCTATATAAATGCATTCTTTTCCTCACTATCACAACCTTATTTTGGAGCGTAGGCTGAGATTATGAACACTGATCTGTCATTACACTGGAGTCTGACTATCACAAGTCTGTCACTAATTCTGATGACATCCCTCACTGTCTTCTAAAGCCTCCCCCTCACAAGAATTCCCCCACCATTTCTAGCCTGTCCTCCTCCTGAGCAGTGGACTCTGGATCCCAAGCCAGGTGGCTTTCCTGCATTGCCCTTCTGTCTTGTCTCCTGGATATAGGGGATGTCCAGCCTCCTCCTTACCATTTGTCCTGTCAGAGTGTAGCAATTCTTAGTTCATGTTTGGCAAGTTGATTGGTTTTATGTCCAGTTTTTGCTCAAAAGAGATATCCTAGGTAACCCAAGATGGGCACCTGGATACTTGCCAGACAATAACTTATTGACTCAGGGCTGCTGAGCTTTATAGCAGGCACACACTGGCCAATAGGAACACATACACCCATTCTAATGTTAGCATGGGTCCCTGGCATTGGTCAGAGTAGGCCGGGTTTTCAACCCACATATCGCCAGTAAATATCCATGCCCATTTCCATTTTGGTGACATTAGTCAATGCAATTAATTCATCTAGAGCCATATTTTACACCATTGAATGACTAGCCCTGCCACAGAAACATGAGAACAAAAAAAAAACAGTAGAATTACTTCTATTAGAGCATAGCAGGCCTAAGTTTAAGGGCATTATTAATAGGGCAATTATCATTCAAACTAGTCATTGGACCTGTGTTCAACCTTAACTGCCATGTAAGTTTTCTGTATTATCTTTTCTTTTCCCAGTGCCCTATACTTAGGGTTACTATCAAATTTTCCAACACTGAAAATGCAAACCTATTGAAATTGTTGCATTCCAAAGCACATTTACTTAAATTATTATATAAAATAATTTTCTTAATATCATTATTATGTTCATAGTTGTGTTTCCTTAAGGTTCTTTCACTTTCCTCCATGGAGGACACATTACATCTTTTAAAACATTGCTATATATA
This sequence comes from Protopterus annectens, assembly GCF_019279795.1. NCBI lineage: Eukaryota > Metazoa > Chordata > Ceratodontiformes > Protopteridae > Protopterus > Protopterus annectens. Next base: position 321,060,490 of record NC_056725.1, read on the forward strand.
CTATGCCCCAGGATGCACTTGTAAAATATCCTTTGATCATAATAGATTTATAATTAGGGACTTTTATTATGCTAGTCTCTAAACTATAAATGCACTGTGGACAAAAAAAAACATATTTATAGGATAAATATTTCCTTCTGTTGTTATTACTATTCAAGTTTTTTTTAATGTAAAAATACACTGATGTTATTATCACAGGATTAAATACTCACAGTGAGTGTGCTGACATTGTTTTTATGGTTGTATGTGTATAGCAGAGAGCAAGATAGGAGTGGGTTGCTGTTGCTATGATTGTGTTTGAGTTTGGTTGGTCAGAATATTTGTTAATAATCTCCCTACTATTAAAACTATGTTTATTATAAGTCATAGTCATGACTTGCTTATGTCCCTGTTTATTATTATTATTAGTTATTATTATTAGTTATTAGTTCTTATCTTCAGTGATTGCTTTCCTTAGAACATTAAAATAGCTGCTTGTACTCTGCTTAACATTTGATGTTTGACATGTTTATATTTTTTTAAGTATTTAGCAATTGGGTATTAATATCACTGATTCAGCTGAATTACCCTTTCACTTGGCAGGTGCTGCTTTACTTTCTGTATACTATATTTCAAAATTGTAAACATTTTCTCATGTGGATTTGTTTGTCATTTTAATAATTATGATAAGGGAATGATTGGTGAATTTAAACTAACATGATCACCTGCAGTTATATAAGAACAAGCACAGGAACTTTAAACCTTTCATTTTAATGAAGTCTCTACAGTCAACAAGAAAGAAAACATATACTTTATTTATTAAAGATTATTTTGTCCAGTTTTGGAGTGAGTTTTCTTTTTTATTATTTAACGTTCACTTTCATGGTCATGTGTTGTTGGGCACTATTTTTTATTGAATAGAAACGTAAGGATCTATTTCAAATGCCCTTTTTTATCCATATGTGGATCTTCTTCTCCGTTCAGCTTTTCCTGTTAGGGGTTGTCACAGCATAACAATGACCTGCAGAATGATCGGCAGGGGAGTTTTATGATTGCGAGTTTCCAGCCCAGCAGGCAACCTTACACAGAAGGCACACACATGCACCTAGAACCAATTTAGAGTGTCCAATCCATCTGCAGCATGTCATTGGGATGTGGGAGGAAACTGTAGCACCTGGAGAAAACCCACTTGACCGCAGGGTGGACATGCAGACTCCACACAGAAGGCACCCCAGCTGAGAAATGACCTAGAGAACCTCTTGTTGTGAGGCAGCAAAGCTAACAGCTGCATCACTGTGGCTGCCCTATTATCCATCTGCGGGTATTTTCATAAACGTGCCGATATTACCTATCCATTAACATTTTAGTTAATGCACATTAAAACTATTTTAAGCAAGCACTACTAATCTTTGGGTTTTATTTCATTTATTTATTTTTTTAACATTTGTTTACTGAGAAAGTCCAACTGGGACAGAGCACATTTTCAGCAGAGGCCCAGGGAGAAATGCTCCAGATGCATGTTTTTGTAATGTGAGAGGAAACTGGAACACCCAGAGAAAACCCACATGAACACAGGGAGAACATGCAGGTTCTGCATAGAAGATAGTGCAGCTCAGAATCGAACCAGAGGACCTCTTACTGGGAGGTGACAAAGTTAACTGCTGCACCACTGAGCCACCCTTGTTTTTTTATATGCCTGAAATCTTATGATTAGCTAAGACTACTATAAACATTCTCTGGAATCTCATTATGGTTTTCTGAGTTTTTATCCTGTATTCTAATGTGTACAACTGTATCTGGAGCTCTCTATAGCTACACTTTAGAAGTTTCACAGGTCTGCAATGCTGATTTGCTACCATTCTTCAGAATATGATATTGGCTTCTGTAATCAGGAACTCTAAGAATACACTCCTCTTTTATCAACTGTGATGTTATGAGGTGGTGCCAACTGTGCCAGGGAGAGTACGGCAGTAAATTTGCACATATGCCAGCATAGCTAGCCTGTGTTTTGTAAAGAATTTTATGTTATTAGACTATCACACTGATTTGAACAGATGACTGAGTTAAAAATATATTTGTAAAGTTACTTGTGTTAAAAACACATAAACAGTAGGTCATGCTGGACAGAAAGAATGTATGCATGTATAGCAGGTTGCATTGTTGTAACTGATCAAATGTGTATGTTATCAGAGAACCCTGGAAGGTTGGAAAGTTTGAAATTGTGTTTCAACTTTCAGATGCTGCCACAGATCTTAGCAAAATCCTTTTAGGCTGCATAGAGAGGTGGGTGGTGATACTCTGATATGAAGGGTAAGTTTACTCTAGAGGAGAGAAATTCTTTAGAGCAGATATCTATCCTACCAAACATTTTTGTCTGCACTACAGTGGAGGTTTAGGTATCTTGTTTGTGTGCTTGTGATGTTATGGGTTTTTCAAATATGTAGGAGATCACTCAGGACAGAGTTGTTTTGTATTGTGTAGCCTAGATGAAGGTTAGCCGGTGGGAGTGTGTAAGACAGACCAAATGTTAAGACTCTCTGGTAAGTCATGGAATTCAGGCTGTTGAATGCTTTAGTGAGGAGATGTGGTGGATTTTCAAATTGATTCATGTGTCTGGACAGGCATATGGCAAAGGGAACATTGTATCTATTATGTTTCCAATAAGGCAGGAGTAGTGTGGAATGATAAAATCATAGAACCAACAAGATAAGCACTCATAAATCAGAAGGAATAGGTAGAAAGATTTTCTAATGACCATGAACACATGGTGGTCTGTTGAAGGACAGATGTTGTCTACAAACATGCTCTGGTTCTAGTAACTGTATCCATTTTAAAGTTGTATCATTAGTGTGATTGGTACAAGTGTGCTCATGCTTTCCAAAGGGTATGATATTATACTTATCAACAGTAAACTTGATGCCATAGTCCTGGCATCATTTTTTTTATGTGTGTGTTAGTCCCTAATGAAGGATTAAGGTGTCTTCCAAAGAGCTGATAATGGTTCCAAGTTTAGAGTCATAAGCAAACTTGATTAGTCAAAGGCTCTTGACATATTTTTTTTTTACTTTCCTGAACATGAGCTGCAAACAGTGCCTCCCCCTATTCACTGTGTCTACAGATCCTGCTTTAGCCTCCCCAGGCCTCCACCCATGTTATGTCCAAGGACAGTGAGGAGACTGAATGCTGATGTAGCACCATAGTACTGCTTGGGAGTGTGTCCTATCCCCTACCACCCTGTGAAAGCCTAGCAAACTCTGTAATGGCTCCATCCAGAGGTACATGTGCATTTCTAGACAGGTGCAATCACCTGATCAAGCAGTATATGTTTGCAGCATGAAACTTGCCAGGCTGTTAAAACTGCTATTGCAGTGAGGCTGTGCTGCACCCCTCCCAAGGTAAGTGTGCCATTGTCAGCTGCTCACTTCCATCCTCTCCCCACTTGGTCCCTCCAGCACCCATGCTGTTATGCAAATATGAATCATCTGTTGCACAATTAGGGCTTTTTCTCTCTGCTCAATGGATGGGGTCCCTTCACATCATTATTGACCTCTGAGAAGTATATTCCAAACAGGACTAGCCTCGGTACCGACACCTGGTTGACCAAATAGTAAGAAGCCTTTTACAGGAGACTGTGCTTTCTGTCATAACATGTTGGATTTTATTGAGCAGACAGTTCCACATGCAGTGGGTTACATGCAAGTTACCATTTAGTTTGATTAGCTTTTATGTAATGCCTGAGTGCATGATGATATCAAACGTTTTAGCCATGTTGAACTATGCTTAGTGACATTTTCACCATAGTATGCTAGATTTAACAGGCAGGATTTTACCTTCACATACCCAAACAGGTTTGGATAAAGGGACTGCAGACTGCCAATATCATTGCTTATAAGGTTTAAAATGATGTGTTTCATTTTCTTAACAATAAGGCCGGTTAGGCTTACGGATCTTTAGTTTGTAGGATTTGTGGCAAGACTGTCATTTGGTAAGGGAGAAACACAGCTGTTTTCCATGCTTCTACCATAAAATGTGATGATAGGCTGAGAATGACTTGATTTAGGGGTAGCTTAGTGAGACAGTGCTTCAAACTGACAAGGAAGCACCCTGGAACATTAATAGCCCCTTAGATATGGTGTATTTTTATGTCCAATACAGCCTTTAGTACATGCACATGGCTAAGTGTGGGAAGTATAGACATGATTTCTTGAGGAAAGAGGAAAGTGGAGACAGGGGAGAAGCTAATTTGTAAGATGTGTCTTCAGAGGTTGATTGTAGGTATAAGCTCAGCAGAGTGTTGGGTATTCTTTCTAACATCTCTGACACTGTAGAAAAATGACTTATAATTATCATTAATACAGGTAATGATTTTCAGTTCATACTTACATTTGGCATTCTTGATTTTGTTTCTAAGTTCTTTAACTTCTTTACTTTGATTCTGGAGTGTAGGTTTTTCATTTTGTTCCTCAGGGTGGGGAGTTTTTTACCTTTTGTCATAAAGCTTGTTTATACTGTGGCACCACCACAGCAGCCTGTTGTTTAACACAGCACTGTCTTCTGATCTACATGAATTCCAACTACCGTGATGTACATTTCTTATTTTTTCTGAATCTAAATGCCCCACAACACTATCGCTGCTCTAACATTTAGCTAAAACTTTCAGTTTGAACAGTTAGCCTAATCAGAGCCTTCTACCACCATCAAAACAAATTCCTACATTAATTTTACAGTCAATTTCCAATTATTTAATAGACTGCACTCTGTAAAATGCCTTTTTAGGGAACAGCTTCTACCTGCATCTGTGAAAATAAGAGATAGAGCTGTGGATATATGAAATGGGAAGCTAGGTAATGGAATGAGTAGTTAAGAAAGAAAAATCTGCATCCAGATGCAAAAGATAATTGCAGAAAAAAACAGTGAAACGAGTAAATGTAATGTTATATTATATGGTATACTATAAAACCTACCAGCCTTTTTCTGCCATTAAGCAGATGCAATGTAATTAAACTTTGCTAATGTTTGCTATATAGCATTCTTTAAACATAATACCTTGATGTAGATGTCAGCATGTTACGTTTAAACTGCATTTTTTTCTGGATATTACGCCTTAATTTTGTAAATCTGTTAAAGTCTGTATGCACATAACCAGAGGTTTAGCAATCCAAAGATACACATACATTTCATAATGGAGGATATTGAAACCTGCTGTAGCAAAATGAATACATTTAGGACCATAATTTGAATCTAGATGTTTTATAAGTGGGTATAAAATATACATTTTTTCAGAATACTCCACATTTGATACGCCTTGTCATTTCTGCCAAGTTAAGATAAAGTGGCATTAACATATTATAAATATGTTGATCACAGCACACATTTGTGTCAGAAAGAAAGCAATTTATCCCACTTCTTTCCAATATGCATTTCAGTGGTACTCACATGACATGATGAACATATGTAAATTGTTCAGATAAGGAGGAGTTTACCACAATGGTCTTGACTAAATAAATTTTCTCTAGTTCTGTATTAAATTTTTTGAACACACCTCAGTCCATATTGCTGCAGCCCAATACAACTGAACATGATTACTTTCCTTTTATTCAGGCTCATCAACAAAGATTTTTCAAGGAAATGAAACACATCTCAAGGCATCTGCTGTCTAACTTGAATCGATTGCTTTATAAAAACTAGCTCTGTATAGTTCATTTTTATTACTGCTGTGCTTTGCACTGGAACACCTGAATGCAACATGTGTTTCAGATCTATTTCCCTAAACAATACAGCAGAGCAACAGACAGTTTCTCTCAGTGTTGTAATGATAATTTGCATGAGAAATTAATAATTACAGCTGCATAAAGGACCAATGAATTTAAGAGAGTGGTTCATTGGTTTGGATGTTATATGTCAAAACGTGCTAACATTGGCAATTCATTAACTTCTTCATTATGAGCTGGAATTAACTCAGTTGCTCAAAAATGTCTGTAGCAGTGATATATATTTTTTGTCATTATCAAGTACAGGGGTTATTTTACTATGTTTGTTTATGTTTTGGGATTGTGAAGACAGGATGTCATTTAAGGTTGAAAAATGGCTGGGCTATGGATTCTATCAAATACTAGCACTTCTCTTTTGATCTTGGCCTATAATCTTGTGGCTTGTTTCTACAAGTGCACACGGTAACACGAGCCAAAACTTTACATTCCTGGCAGTAAAATTGTTAGCCTGTCTCTTATTCCTTTTCTTCAAGAAAACATTTTCACTGATAACTGTTTCTCTTTAATTCACTATCTGGGATTAGTTAGAATTGTATGTAAAGTTATAATTTATTCATACCATGAGGATTTATTTTATTCATGTCTTAACCAGTTGAATGAATTGTTGAGCATGGATTATTTTAATGCTTGACTCAGACCACATATGCTGGAATAAATGCAGTACATCAGAATATTTTAGAACATTTTTTTAAATCCACACAGATAATAACTGGAAATCAGAATTGAAACATAATCGATGAGGCAGAAATATTAACTGCTGAGACACCATGCTGGCCATATTAGAGTAAGATCACTTCTCATCATGTTTTCCCTATTTATTTCTTGATTTATTAATAAATTGAAAACATAGGTTAAAGGAACTGCAAATATAACTAGATTGAGCAGCAATCATAGTATTTTGTGTTTCCATTTTTGTTGACTGGTACTGGAAAATTATGTAATTTCATTGCTAGTACTGTTTTCAATGACTTCACAAAAGATTGTTACACATGTTAGGTAAATATCAATATTGCTCAAAGTAGGATGAGAACTCCTAAGAAAAGCTACAGTAAAAAATAAGAATATCTCTGAATATCTCTGAATCACTTTCCACTGCATATAAATGCATATCTGTGTCAATTCTCCAAATGAAAATTCCATGATGACCATTTCAAGGCATTGGTTTCTTGAAACTGCTTTTATTAAACAACAAAAAAGCACTAAAAAATATTGCATTTTCTGTTGTGGCACACATCATCATACAAGAAGAGATCCTCTGTGCTCAGTAATGTACTCTGAAGTTAGTACTTCACTGGGAAAGGCAACTTTGAAGAAATGTGTACTAGCATAGCTGTGTTTGATATATTCTCAATTGCCAAATTGTGACTCACCAAAACATCTATCTATCCATCTATATATATATATATATATATATATATATATATATATATATATATATGTGTGTATATGTAGGGCAGGTGACCAAATGCCCAGGTATGTCAACATCCAGCATATTGATGTTATTACATCAGAATAACAAATCTTGTGCAAGGCCTGGAGATTACCCATAGTAGTGTAAACAAAATGCAAGTGTTTTTCCAGGGGCAGTAAGCCCCACTGTACCCCCCCCCAAATGGAGACTGAACCCCCCCCCACACCCCTGCTTATTAAATATATCCTAACTCAGAGATCACAAATCACCGGGAAAAGAAAATATTCCACTACCTGTGGATTTTCAATCATGCACACATGTGGAATATCTTTTTGTATCAACCAAATGGTGTCATCTAAACTGATGTTAACATAGCAGATCATTTGACCAGTCTCTCTCTCTCTTTCCATAGATATAGCCATATCTGTATCTATACAGAGGTATATATATATATATATATATATATATATATATATATATATATATATGTTGTTGTTCTTTCAGATTTTCCCGGTTAGGGGTCGCCACAGTGGAACTCCGGACTGCTAATGATTGGCAGTAGGTTTTTACGGTGCGGAGTTGCCAGCTCGACACCCAACCTTCAACGAAGGCACGCCCATTCATGCATGTCTTTCGGAATGCCACTCGACCATGGGGAGGACATTCAGACTCCACACAGAAAGCACTCCCTGCATGCCAGCCGATAATAGTGCAGGAGAACCTCTTGTTGTGAGGCAACAATGCTACCTGTGCACCACCCGGACATTTATATATATATATATATATATATATATATATATAGATATATATATATATATATATGAAATGTTCCAAAATAGCCCAAACAGAAACCCACAAGTTCAAATACAACAATATAACCCAGATGGATGTAATACAATGTTCTAAGGAATAAATCCAGTAGCAGATCGAGCTTGTAAAGCAAATGTTCACTGATTTATTAGTAGAAACGTTAGTGCTATCCCGGTCTTCACCGCTTCATCAGACGTTACACTCAAACAGCATTTCAATTACACCTATATAACAATTTAAAAAACTTTCCATACGTCACATCCTACACTGACATCAGTTCCTAGACAAAATAACTAACTAACCAAACATATCTCGGTAAAACATCATATTTAAAATCATGTTGAACAACATGCATATCTGGGTGTTCCTTAATATATAAATAATGCACACATGCACACCCAAGGATTTTCTGAGGTCTGAAGCTGCAGTCAGGGGGCCTCTACACTCCTGGAAGGGAATTATTTATGCAGTAACACAAACCCAGGAGGGCATTATTGCACTAAGAATTGGGCTGTCTGTAAAACTGTTTTAATGTTTCAAACTTGCTGCAATATATGTAAATCTGATGGAAGAAGTATTTTACTTTCAAGTATTTATTTGTTTGGTAAGTATTTAATGTCTGCACACATGGTCTCTCAAACACACACACACACACACACACACACACACACACACACACACACACACACACACACACACACACACACACACACACACACACACACACACACATACACAGGCACACACACACACACACACACACACACTTTTCAATTTTGTTTTCTGTTTTTTTTAAATTTTACACTCACTAAACAGCAAAAGCATTGTTTTTTGAGAGTAAAATAAAGGCAGCCATTAGCATCATTACAGTCCAAGCTCCATGGTTAGGTGACAGTTTGTTGTAATTTAGTGTGGGATAAGGGGATCCATTTGGAAATTCATATACCTGTAAGTCCTGTGAGACAATATACCTTTTAATACATTCTTGCAAATATAAGTTAGGAATATGAAGGGTTTTCAGTTTCAAAAGCTTAGTTTCTAATTCAAATATACCATATTTTAAGGAAACCATATAACAATTACCCCACAGTTTTCACACGAGTTGCATCGTGTGTAACATCTTCAAATAAATATTGTTTTAAATTGCACTCCTTGAACCTGTTCTGGCTGAGGTGCTAGAGACATTAAAGTTTTCATCAGTATTTCTTCTGTGGCAGTGGTGTTCTGTTATTCTTTTAAATTGTAACTACTCATCCAGCTCTTAAAGTCAATGTTTGCACGATTATCTTTGTTACATTGCACACTTCTCCATTTATAATTCAAGTGTGTACCATCCGAAATACCTCTGTTGACATTTTGGGTTGTATTTTCCATATCATGGATGCTGTATAGCAAATGTGGTGCAGTGTTTTCGGTACTGGTAGAGGAACATTCAGAGCTAACCCTTTCATTTGAATGGCTATAAAAATCATAGTTTTGTGAAGATAAAGTTTGTAAAACACCATTCTATACTCCCCTCTTCTGTGTAAACCCAGTGACCTGAAGTCATGCCCTCCTCAGTCTCCAGGGTTTAAGTTATAGTTTGCTCATTTTCTAAAACATATTTACAACTGCAGATTGCTATGTGATATTCAGCATTGCTTCCAGGGTACCTTCAGCACTTTTACAACTATTTTAACTGCAACTGATGCCACTTATTGCAATTTGAAAAAAAGGTCACAGAGCTGCAAGCCTGTTTGAAGACATGACCAGGGCCTCAAATTGAGTAAAAGACCTATCTTTCTCCTCATCTCATTGATCTTCACAGTTTTAAAACAAGCTTATCCCCCCCCCCCCAATTTGAAACTGAAGCTTCCTGTTCAACAATTCTTACATGACTCTGAGAAGCTCACAATGTAACCATTTACCTTGTGGAGTCCTTTGGGGTCCAAATGAAGATATGAAAAGTCAGCAAGAGAGAGTACTAGTGATGAAATTGAATTCATCCTCAAGTCTTGGTGAGTACCATCACAAGGTGGATCCTGTTTTCTTCAATATCTCACCAAGGCGACACTGATATATAGACTGTATTTATATAGCATATAACATGGACAGAAGTAGGTCAAACATTAAAAGAGATAGCTGGATGCACTAGACCCAGGATAAAAAAGTGCCCAGTCCTGGTAGATGCATTGGTGCCAGGAATGGATAAAATGACAGTGTAGAATCTTCAATATACAGAAACCTTCCTACAATGGGGTGAGGCCAAGTTCAGGAGGAGGAAGGCCCCCCTGTTGTAGAAGGAATTAGGAGTCCAAAGAAGGGCCATAAAGATGATAGAGTCGACTATTAAGGATAAGAAAGAAATTATGTATTGCTACTATTATGCAAAAAGCCCAGAATTTCCAGACACAATACAAAACGATTAAGAGAGAAATTAGAGGAAAGAACAATACTTCCACAAGAAAATCTGTCAGAATCTTGAAATGAAATTTTGCGTTCATTAATACAAGAGTATAGATAAAGAAACTTTGATCTGTTTGGAAAAAGAAGCATCTGAGGAAGTACGAAAATATAAACAGCAAACCAAGAGTTATTTGAAAAGTATAAAAAATAAATATGGGCATGGGAAAGAAAGAGAGATTTGATATGGTGCAATATTTATGCAAAGGAGAAAGCCAAATCAATCAATATAAAGAAGGCAGCCACAAAGATATTCAAAGAGAAATATAGGCAAAGGCATCCAGATATTGAAAATTTCACAATAAAAAAATATTATCACAAAGATGGAATGTAGAAAAGAAGATTAGTAAAGTAGAAGTTAAAAAAATAGATGTTGAAATTATGGAGGGCCTGTGAAGTGAAGGATTTGGTGTAGAAGGTCTAACACAGGTTACATCACAGCATGATGGAGTGAGTCCCCAAAGTAAGGAGAAACAGGAAGATCAGGAGACATCTGAAGAGAAACATGGGGATACAAAGAAAACAAGACTGAATATGTTGTAATATTTATGCAAAGGAGAAACCAACAATAACCAACACAAAAAGAGCAGCACCAAATATATTTGAAGAGAAGTACAGGCAAAGGAATCCAGACATGGAAAACTTTACAATACAAAAAAATAAGAGGACAAAGATGAAAAGGAGAAAAGGACATTAGTAATGGAGAAGTTAAAGAAACAGAAACTGAGGTTTTGGAGTACCTGTGAAGTGAATGATTCAGTGTAGAAAATCTAATTTAGAAAGCACCACAACAGAATAGAGCGATGGATATCCAAATTAGGGGGAAACCAGTGGAACAGGAAGCAATTGGTCACTTGCCATATGAAGATAATTTGGAGCCTTCCTCAGGAAACCACTATAAATGTTCACTTTAAGGTAGACTGCAAGGGGAAAAACAGGAAACTGTGGAAACGCTGATGCAGTCAATGTTGAGGAGTCATAGGCCAGCAAGTTCCCATATGACAGAGCAATGTATTGCACAGGATGACATTGAAGAGAATGTGCCACAGAAAGATGTTACAGAACCTTCTACAGAATGCCATTAGGAAATGGAAAACAAGGGATGTGTCCTTAGTTTGGCGTTGCTTGATTTCATAGACATAGACAGATATATCAAGATCAATGAAAGAAATTGACTGTAGAAGGTTAATGAAACCCAAAAAGTCAGAAGTTTGATAAAACAAATGAACACAGTAATTAGGACTGTCCATAGAGATCGATGCGATATTACAGAAGTAAACAGAATATATTACTGTGCAGATAAATTAATTACTGATAAAGTTCTACCACAAGAACACAGGGTAGTGAGGGAAAGGAAGGTGAGAAATCGAATACCATCATGGAAGTACTGAATAGAGAAAACTATAAATCAGTTAAGACAATAAGTGTCACTGTTAGAAAACTATAGAAGAGGGAACAGATCAACAAAATACTAAGAAAGATAATGTGATAAAAGTAATGTGCAGTTTTAGAACAGACTAGGATCTATCATGCACTATCCCGGATAATTGGGCTGGTTTCTTTTTCTCTGCCTTTAATAGCCAGTGTTTTAAACCAGAAATATGTGTTTGCTCAAGCTGTTCAACGCTGCAGAGAGACTGGACTTCTGCCTTGCTGTGATATTGAAAAAAGATGTGTTTATTTTCAATTGTCTTCTGCACTTCTGTTTTACTACAGATCTCTGCAATCTGTACAACTGTTTTTTTGCAAATGATGCAATTGTTTTTAGTCTCCTTTTTGCTGTCTGATAGAGCTGAATACCTGTTAATATGTGTGACCCTTCCAGCTTGTAGTGAAATCTTTTATCTAGCAAGGCCTAGCAGTTTTATTTGTGGCAGGAAGTAAATCAGTTTGGTTTAATCTAGCTAAAAAACATTCCTGCAAAACCGTTACTTTTGATTGGATAATTGGGATGGATTCTGTTTCTCTGCCTTTAATAGCCAGTGTTTTAAACCAGAAATGCTTGTTTGCTCAAGCTGCTCAAAGCTGCAGAAAGACTGTCCTTCTGCCCTGCTGTGAGATTGGAAAAAGATAAGTGTTTATTTTCAATTGTCTTCTGCACTTCTGATTACTACATATCTCTGTAATCTGTACAACTATTTTATTCCTAACCATCTGCCCAGTTGTTGTGGTGGTCTTTAATCTTGGTAGCTTTGAGTTGCCTGCCTCTGGTATAAAGTTGGTACTGGACACTTCCACCAGTCACATTATATCAGCTCATTCTACTGTTTATAGTGATAACTTAGTAAAGGCCCACCCCTTTAGCTTCTGAACCTTGAAGTATTTCATTATCTTCTGTCTCTTCACTTTCTAAAAAATAAATAAATAAATACAATAAAAAAAAACTGTAGCTCTTTCTACTTCATTTTGCTGTTTGGCATATTTATTACTGCATGTTGGTAGCCTCACTAAACTGATGACATTATTCTACTGAATCGCTACTTTATTAGTGCTGTCTGTTACTGTTGTGATTTGTGAGCTATTGTTTCAAAGCAATCTGCTGATTAACTATATTTCATTGCTATCTACTGCAATTCATTACTGTTTAACTGCATTTTACTGCATTTCGTTGCTGTTTAACTGCAGTTTTTATGCTGCAAGTGCTTTTCTTTTAACTATAAGTGACTGATCTGTGCTTCACTGTGAGTTTTTTCTTACTGAGTTCTTAACCTTAAAATTGAGTAGCATAGTCTAAATACAGGTCTGCAGCATCCAGAGCTTCAACTGCATGGTTTGAACCATGTTTAAGGTATTCCAGCTACAAGTTAACTTTTTTTCTGGAAAAAAAAAGTTCTAAGCTTGCTTTCCAGCTTTCCTTTTACTAGAATAGTCCAGATACAGATTTGCTGTATCCAGGACTGTTTTGTATGTTTCCGAGTTCCCCAGACCTTTCTGTGTTAGAAGGAAGCCTTCCAGCTTATCAGTGGGAGTGGTAAGCACTATGTAGCCTATCTACTACAAGAGGAGTGGTTTCTGGCTATGAAATTGTAGTTTATTGGACATTTGGGCAGTTTTTCATTCCCTTTCAACTTTTTGGTTTAAAGCCTGAGTTTGCATGGGTTTGCTTTTGTTTAAGCTCTGCAGATCATGTTTTGGCATCCTGCAGACTACAACAGCAACAGAAAGGAGAAAGAGAGACTTTAAGTGCCTCCATTTTGATTTTTTTCTTGATTATACTGCTTTCTGCACTTGATTTTAAGTCATTTTTTTCCATTCAACTGCATTTATTTTAATTGTATTTGCTTTAATATTGCTACAGGCTCAAGTGTGATAGCTTGCACTGCATTTAAAGTATATTACTGGTGCCAAAAAGTCTGCTCTTCAATTTATCTTGCTAGATCTCTTCTCTCTTGCACTTTAATTAGCTTATTTACCTAGCACTTCATCAGGCTTTTTGTAGCAATTACTGTAGCACACATAAGTGCTATCAGCACTAGACGTCCTATAAGGAAACAGCTCCAGTACTTAGTAATGATGACCATCCCTCCTGGCATGACTAAAGGTTAGTTTCCTGTGTTTTCTCCTATTAACCTGGTGAACTTGAGCATTCTGAGGGAGTATAGCAACTGCCTCATGTACACAGGCAACCCTCTCCTCTTACATCTCAACCCTTAGACTTGTGAGAGATGCACTTATATCTCCAAATTGGAAACCATGCACTCTCCAACCAAACCAGAATAGCTGGTCAAGAGGAGAAGGTCAACACTTGCACCACACCGCATGGAACACATAGCCCTCCAGAACACCCACCATCACAACCTTCACATAAAAACACAAACCACACACTCACCTTTGCGGAGGCTCTAAATAGAAATCTACACAAACAGCAGAGACCTCCAAGACAGAAATGCACTTGACCACCACAACACAGCACAAACCACAAGACACATAGCTCAACTACACTGTGTGCCCCTCAACCTTAACCCTTAAGGCAAAACAGCTCACACAATACAATAATCATAGGTGACTCAATAGTGAGGCACACTGATGTCCCACTCAATTGGTTGAATAAGGTGAAGGTAACAGTCAGCTGTCTATCAGGTGCTAGAAGCCGACACATAACACATGCATTCAGGTCACTCCACAACAAGTACAAGTATGATTCTGTCATTGTCCATGTGGGTGTGAATGCCCTGAGATGCACCTCTCTAGACTACATGAAAAGAGACATGGAGGAGCTCTTGGATTATGTGGCCAGGCAGGTATGACCCTAGCCCTGAGCAGCATCCTACTGTCACCCAGAATGATACCACAGTACAAAAGGAAAATGATTTACTTCAATAATTTGCTAAGTTTCTGGTATCATTCTAAGTGGATCCAATATCTGTCTACTTAGGATGAGATGTCTGAAAGACCTCAATGCTTTGCTAGAGATGGCCTGCATCTGCTGGCTAAGGCACTTGCCGCCCCTATAGTGCCCTTTTTTAGGTGGTGTTCCAAGTACCAAATTACCACCATAACAGCTATAAATAAATACAATCTGATGGTCATGCTACTCAATGTTAGAAGTTTAAATCTCAAGATGCACTCACTCAAAGCAGTCCTCAAAATGGAGAACTTCGACATTTGTGCTGTAACAGAGAACTGGTTTAAAAGAGCAGAAAGCATCCCAGCGCTACCAGGCTAACTCATTCCACTCCTTTTGGTCCCAGAACATGGACCAAAGCTCTGTGTCTCCATATTCATAAAGGATATTCAAACTTCCAGACTAGTTGCCCAGTATAATGCATCTGAAACACTGTAGGTACAACTAACATTGGGTAAGATGACGATTCAGGTCATAGCCTGCTATAGGTCCCAACCATGACCCAAAACTCTCACTCCACATTCCTAAGCACCCTGGAAACTATTAAGATCCAACCCAACACTCTCATTCTAGGTGACTTCAACTATCCCTCCATCAACTGGGAAAATTACTCATGCACCAATGCACTGGCCCAATGCTTCCTGGAATTCATCAATTCCAATGCCCTGGACTAGCTCATTCTTACCCTCAATAGAGGAAGCAACATCCTTGACCTGGTTATTACTAACATGGGCAACTGTTGCTCTACACCAATAGTGAATTCCTCCCTGGTTAGATCTTACCACAAACTAATCACCATGGAAATACATATCTCCCCACACCCCCCCCAAAGGTATCCACCATGAAAAACTTCTCCAAAACTGACTTTGATCTCCTAAAAGCAGAGGTGGCTAACTTCATGGCACCCATGTCAATGGAAAATAGATGTGTGACTGCTGAATCATGCACCAATGCACTGATAAAACACATACATAAATGCATGGAACTAGCCATACCCAACAGAACCAAGACGCTCTCCTCCAAAAAAAGGAAGCCAATCTGGTGGTCCCCTGCCATTAATAAACTCTACAACAGAAGGAAGAAACTGTTGCAGAAAAAGGTGAAGTCCCAAGACTGGAAAAATTCCCTTATCAGCCTCAACAAAAATTTGAGATCCCTCATCAAAACCTCAAAAGCCAGCTATGAAGGCAGAATTTCATCAGACACTAAAAACAACCACAAAGACTTCTATAGTTATATCAAGTATCTCCACGGAAATACCCAGATTTGCTCTGAGCTACTGCACAATGGTACCTCCTATGGTGAGCCAACAGATATTGCCAACATACTGGCCAACAGATTCAATGCCAACTTTACCCCTCCCTCCCCCCAAAGGACCATTCTCAATACTGGAAGAATGCCAGGCACCCAGCATTACTGAAGCACAGGTTAAAGCTGCATTGTCCAAGGCCAAGAATAAAGCTTCCATGGGATCTGACAACATCCCTGGCTGTGTTTTATATGAATTACAAAGTGAACTGACACCGCATCTGTGTGCCTTGTTCACTCACAGCCTCACCTCAGGTTTTGTCCCTAGCAAATGGCACACTGCTACAGTCATCCCTCTTCATAAAGGAGGAGTGACTACACACCCTGGAAATTATCACCCCATTAGCCTGATGAGTCTGATATGTAAAGCTATGGAGCTCATCATCACGGAGCTAATTAACAACAATATAGGGAATCTCCAAACTCTAGATCACATGTAATTTGTTTTTGTGAAAGGCAGATCATGCCTGCTCAACCTGGTTGATTTCTTTGAGTCAGTCACCAGAGCTGTGAATGAAGGTAAAGCAATTCATGCAGCCTACTTTGATCTGGCCAAGGACTTTGATACCATTCCTCACTCAGAAATTATAGATAAACTCACCAGACTAGGCATCAACCCCTATATCATTAGGTGGGTTGCAAACTGGCTCACAGATAGAACCCACAGTGTGAACGTAGTAGACTCCAAATCAGACTGCCGACCAGTCCTTAGTGGAGTCCCACAAGGATCAGTCCTGGGTCCTCTCCTGTTTGGCATCTACTTTTCAGAAGTCCAGGCCAACACGGAGGGACTCTGGCTGACCAAGTTCACAAATGACTGCAAGTTGGGAGCCATTATTAACTCCCCAAGTGATGCAGACATCCTACAGAAAAGCCACACTGAGACCAATGACTGGTGTTGAAACTATGGCCTTAAGCTTAAAGCCAAAAAATGTGTCATCATCCCCTTTGGGAAAAACTCAGTTTCCACTAATTGTCACATCGATGGGAGCCCACTGAACACTGAAGACATTATAAGAGATCTGAGGACACAGGTTGACAGCAACCTCTCCTTCGACAAACACATTGCCACTGTGGTCAGAAAGTCCTTCTATGTGGCACATCTCATTACCAAGGTTTTTGCATCCAGGAAGAAAGAGGTCATCATTTCTCTTTACTCTTTCCTCATTAGACCAATCATAGAGTATAATGCCCCATTTGACATTTACCTCATTAGACACCTGCAACAGCTGGAGAGGCCACAAACATACCTCATGTAGAGGATCCTAGACTTTAAACACATGTCCTACACAGACAGACTCAAAAAACTCAAGCTATTCTCTGTCTCATATCATCTACTAAGAGGTGATCTCTGCTTGACTTACAAAGCAATGTCTGACCCAGCTCTAATACAAATGCTACAACTAAAGAAATCCCAATCCCTCAACACAACATGCTCAAGAGACCTCAACCTCATTACCACAATTAACAGAACATGCTGGAGGGACAGGTTTATAACCCAGAGAGGAACTGAAAGCACAACTGCAAGTTGTCAAAATTTTTTCAGATGATATAAGAATGTCATTTGGTCTTGATAAATGTGCAAAAGCAACATATAAAGCAGCAAAACTGCAATGCCAGGAAAACATCAGTTTGGCACAAGAATGTGTTATAAAAGAACTTGAGCAAGAAGGAGTGTATAAATATTTATGAAGTGATGAAGGATCAAAAATAAAACACAAACAAATGTGAATGTGAATCATTTCCAAAGTCTTAAATTAATCCTGAAAACGGCATTGACATCTAGGAATAAAGTCCAAGTTATAAACCAATTTTTTTCTTCCTGTCCTAACTTTCAGTTTTAGAGTGATTGACTGGCCCCAAAACATGTTGGATAGATTAGAGAGGAAAACAAGAAGGATGCTTCATGCTCACCAAATGATTTATAATAATCAGTGCATACAAGATTATATATTCTGCATTCTGAAGGAGGGATGGGCCTCCTTGAAATTGATTACATGTATAGATCTGCAACTGTGGAACTCCACACATATCTACTAACCTAATAAGACCCAAATGTAGTGAAATTTTTGAAACATGAAGAGAATAAATCTAAGATGACCTTTCTGCTTAATCTAGCAGAAGCATATTGGCATCAAGCAGGAATGGAAATCAAACCAGAAGTAGATAAAAATCAGGCAGCAACTAAATGTGCCAAAAAAATGAAAGAAAGAATATAAGGTGAAGGACCAGGTGAGAAGATAAGAAATGTGGAAAATGCATAAATAAAGTTGCAAGTAAGTATAGAAAACTTCTGGAAGAACCTCATGTTAACAGGAGAGGTCTTAGGTCAACTGGTGCCCTAGGCAAAAGGGCTCCATGGCGATCACCCTACACCACACGGTGAGCTCATCCTGGTCTACTTACACCAAATAAATACTGGAAAAGTGCCCCTGCTACAGCAGTGCCTATGCGGTCACTTAGTTGGCCTATGCTTAAGGCAGGCTATGCATGTTAATCAGGAATGAATGCAGGAATGGTTAAGGAGAGGCAAATTCAAACCAAGAAATGAAAGGTTAATATTGGCGGCACAATATAGTGGGATACATACGCGTTGGTTTACAAAGTCCATTGCACATGTTGGAGAAACAGACAAATGTAGGTTTTGCAAAACAGAATTGGAAACAGTTGCACACCTTGTTGCTGGTTGTGACATACTAATGGCAGAATGACTGTATACTGAAAGGCATAATAATGTGGCAAGGCTGTTGAACTGGGGGTTGTGCAAACATTATGGTATTGAAGTGGCTGAAAAACACTGGGAACATGATCCACAAAGCATTATAGAGAATGTGGAAGTCTACATCACATGGGATCACTCATTACCAACAGTTCAAAAGACAAATGCTAGAAAACAGGATATAGTGGTTCATGAAAAGAAGACAAAAGTAGCATTACTCATTGAAATCACCACACCCAGTGACTACAGTGTCTTGTGTACAGAAAGGCACAAAGTCATAAAATATCCAGATTTGCAAGTAGAAACAAGAGCAATGTGGAGGAAAGATATCCATATAGTTCCAATAGTAGTAGGAGCAACTGGTCTTATAAAAAAGAATGTACAATTGAATTTAGATATCTTACCAATACATGTAACTCTGTACTAATTGTAGAAGGAGTCATTACTGGGCACATTGGGGGTGCTGCAAAGAATACTTTTGGCTTACATCAAAGAGTGAAACAATACTAATGTCATGTACTTTAATCGTACTTTATCTTAGGAATGGGGACCATTCCCATCATGGTATTAGAAACCCATAAGATTTGGAGAAATTAAAAAATGAAGTAACCAATTATTCATTATATACCCAACATTCAGAACTACAGTGAGGGAAAGGACTTTCTCAAGGTTAAGATTAGCAACAAGGCTCCAGTTCTCTAGACATGTCAAAAATAAGGAATCCACTTAAAAAAAACACATTATAAACAGAAATAAAACATAAACCTTAAAGAACACTTATCCACTATATCTGTTTGCACCTGCTATTGAGATAATGGCCAATGCATTAAACATATTAGTGTATATTTTTTGAAAGCCTGCTAAAATAACTGTCGAGTATTTCCATAGATACTTCACTTGTACATATTTTGCCGCATTAATAGTTTACTTTTACTTTTCTTTGTCTTTTGCTGTGCTAATTTATTGTTGTTGATATGCTTTGTCAATATGCTCTATACACCTTAAATGTAATTGTGATATATAAATATATTATGGGAAATTCTCAAATTGTTAAATGTAAATTCTTGCAGGTAACAATGTTACTGAAATCTCTTCTGTGCTATGGAAAACTGTAATATTTTCTCCAGAAAAATTATTATGCTCTGCTCTTTTGATTCTGGGTCTTGACAGGAAATGGGCAACTGGCAAGTTTATTTCAAAAGTATCAAATAGTAAAAAATAAATAAAGACCGTCTGTGCTGACACCACACCATGCCTTTGTAAAAAATGTAACCTAAAGTCTCTGTTGCTGTTCATTAGCACAAAATCTTCTGTTCCTGTGCATTCCTGCTATCCTGACTCCGGGTAAACACTCTGATTTTATATCTTGATGCACACATACTGGTTGAAGTGTTTGCAGTGCTATTATTTCAAAGGATCTGCTGACGTTTATTGCGAGATACAGCATACTCTTTAAATGTTCCTCAATTATTTTTTCTGTTTGTAAAGTGTGCATGCCAATGCTCTGTATTATGAAATTGCTAATATATCAAATGATGGGCTGGAAAAAAATAGAAGGGTAATAAAAGTAAATCAAACCAAAATATTACTTTTTTTTCTTGTGGCTAAAGCACATTGTAGGAGTTTGGGCTTTCCTATCCTATAATCTAACACCTAACCTTCACAGCTATTACTATCATTAACCCTCTTACATTAGTTACATGGTATAAATAAAAGGGCGCTGGAGCAGAAAACAGTCTGAATCTTGTTACTTTGCTGTTTCTGAACAAGGTTCCAATGTCTCTCATCTTAGTACTCCTATAAAGAGTGGTAGTATTCTGCACAATGACGTTTGACCAGAAAGTGTTAGATTTCACATTGTCGTCATAAA
>NC_056725.1:321083644-321086144 GCF_019279795.1 Protopterus annectens
AATTGATTAAAGAGAGGGTGTGTATGCATGCATGCGTGTGTGCATGTTCATGTGTGAGTATGTGTGCTTAAGTCCATTTGTAGTAAGTATTTGTTTTTCTCCCTCTTAAGGACATCAGGTGTTTCAGCTATATGGCAGTTCTGAATATCCATGACTTTGGTTTCCCTTTTTAAGTCTGCTATGGACAAATTAAGGCCAATAAAGCCAAACCCCTACTAATTGTAAACATGCATGTTTCGGCCTTCTTATAGCCTCTTCAGCACAGCATAAGTGGAATGTTTGACTAACATTTAGACACATGGGGTTGTCAAAAGAAAAAAAAAAGTCATGGGCATTCAGAAATGCCATATAGCTGAAACACCTGATGTCATTAAGGGGTCATTTGTATATATCCTATGTTACCAGTAATGCAAGAGGTCTCAAGGAATCATACAGTAGAAAGTCTAGCTTGGCTAGATTTTTTTCTTTTAGTTTTTACTGATTGTTTTTTCTGTGTGTCCTCGGTACTTATTGTTTTAGTTTCTTCTCACATGTGGAATCATTCTTTGCTAAAAATAAATTCTTGTCAGCAAGCAGACGGCAGTTTATACATTGTCTTAGGGTGCTTCAGCAACTTAAGGACCCAAGATTTATCTATAGATAACAGTAGATATGTCTTATGTGTATAATGAAATTTAACAACTATTGGTCTATCTTGAAAGGAGAGTACTGCTGTATGATATATATAATGAGACAATAAAGGAATGCAGCATGCAAAAGCAGTATAATCCAGTTAACTGCATACACATGTACATGTATATATATATATATATATATATATATATATATATATATATATATATATATATATATATATATATATATATATATATATATATATATATATATACATATAGGTCCTATTTGTTTTGTCTTTGTTAAAATTACTTTAGAAAAGTGCATTTTATCGAAAATGCACTTTTGCTAAAGAAAACAAAACAAAACAAAAAAAAAATGCATCTTTTGCATGTACCATTAGTTGTACATCAACGTATACTGTTGATGTACAACTAAGGAAACTCTTGTTGAGATCGTAGTACAGTGGGGATAAGGGAATATTCCCTTTTCCCCACTGTAGTGTGATCTTGGAGTAAGATTATTAAAGTAGAGGGGTGTGGGGGGCTTGACCCACACATGGGGGATTAGGGGGGCTTGCTCCCCTGCATTATAATGTGTAATGTGTTATTATTTTTTTTATTTAGTTTTTGTTTGTTTATTCCACGAAAGTGCATTTTCGATATGAGTTCTACACCGTACGGTTCGATGAACCTTACTGTTGACAAAACAATGTAGATCCATATATATATATATATATATATATATATATATATATATATATATATATATTTATATATATATATATATATATATATATATAAATATATATATATTTATAGGCAGAGAGAGAGAGAAAGGAAAGCAGTTATAGCCATACCTTTCAGCTGCCCAGATTTTCACAGAATGTCCAACATTTTCTGCTTCATATTTTTGGTCTGTTCCTCATTAAATATGTGGTTTTCTGACAAATCACTGAGGGTTGAAATCACTAAATAATGACATACATTTGAGTCACATATTTAATATCCATATAAAAAGTATGCTAGCAAAAGTCCTGCTATTCCAGCAACTTTCTTAGTTTATATATATAATGCTGTCCCTATTTGTGAGCCTTTGCCTCCCCCCTCCTATTTTAGGCTTTGTCCAGATTTCTTACGTGAAGAGTTTGAAAGGTATGGTTACAGGAATGTGCAATACAGTGAAACATTGTACAGTACTGCAGAACATTGCACAATGCAGTGAAATGTGATACTATAGAATATAGCTCAATACAGGACAACCTAATACAGCTCAAATCAGTACAGTACAGTGCAGTGCAATACAGTTACGGTGCAGTGAAATATTGTATTACTAGGAACAACTGAAGAGTAAGCAAGGATGCAGTGCAATGCAGGACTGTTTAATACAGTACACTATATCACTACTCACTAAAGCTCAATGCAGAACAAACCAGTACTGCTCAATATGATATACCATAATGCAATGCAGTATTGTAAGGATCAAGTGAATATCAGTCACCAGTGCCACAACACAATAAATCAACATTATTTGATGTGTCTACACATACAGTTTAATTTCACTTTGGCCAAGCTTACTGAATATTGATAGGCAGATATAAAGAAATGTGTTGCCTACGGACCTCTCCATGAGGGTGATAAGAAGTGTGGAGTATCTTTTAGCATATGTAGGAGGTGCATCTCATATTACTAGATATTGGTGGGGACCAGACATATAACAGCAGTCATCATCCTTTTTTTTTTATTTTATCCATATTTTTGGGGATTATAATACTGTAACAGAACAGGATCCCATTCCTGAGTCAGAGTACACTTAAAGTTTATGAAATTAGTATAATTTTAATCTTTGATGTTTGACAAGAGTCATCTTCACAGCATCCAAAATG